>NC_090023.1:36608865-36908865 GCF_037176765.1 Anolis sagrei | reverse complement strand
ACGATGCTAGCAGCATAAAAACAACCACAGTACAATCAAAATATTAAAAATATTGAAACAACAATTAAAACAATTAATTAAGACACATCCATTAGAATCGAAATCCAAAAACCAGTCCGGGTCAATTCATTGCCATAAGTTGTGTGATCTTCTTCCACTTGCTGCTCACTGATCAAACGCTTGGTCCCATAACCAGGTCTTGATTTTCCTTCTAAAAGACAAGAGGGAGGTGGCCAATCTGATATTTAATAAATCTCGGCACTATAAGAGAGATTTGCGAGACCATTCTGATTGCAACAGTGTGGTAATTTATTTATTTATTTATTTATTTATTACTGGTGCTTTTACCCCGCCCTTCTCAACCCCTGGAGGGGGACTCAGGGCGGCTTACAAAAAAGGCAGAATTCGATGCCTATACATAATAATACAGAGTATACAAAAATATAAAAAACGATATACAAAATGCAATTAAAACGATTATCATAATAAAACATCCGCACTGGTACCTAAGACATTGTATGAACATCATATAAATATCATATAAAAGTCATTCTTATAATCAGCGTTTCGATTCCAGAGTTCCACATAACCAATCCGTTAGTCATTTCCTAGCCATCAGTGGAGTTCTTCTTTATTTATTTACCCGCTTGTCCAAATGCCTGGTCCCAGATCCATGTTTTTAGTTTTTTCCTGAAAGAAAGGAGCGTAGTTGCAGATCTGATTTCCCCGGGGAGAGAATTCCATAGGCGGGGGGCCACCACTGAGAAGGCCCTGCTCCTCGTCCCCGCCAATCTCACCTGTGATAGAGGCGGGGTCGAGAGCAGGACCTCCCCAGAAGATCTTAGGCTCCGGGGTGGGACGTAGAGGGAAATCCGTTCGGACAGATACACTGGGCCGGAACCGTATAGGGTTTTATAGGTCAAAACCAGCACCTTGAATTGTGCTCGGAACTGGATTGGCAGCCAGTGGAGCTGACACAACAAGGGGGTGGTATGCTCCCTGTATGACGCCCCGGTGAGCAATCTGGCTGCCTCTCGCTGGACTAGTTGGAGTTTCCGAGCAGTCTTCAAAGGCAACCCCACGTAGAGTGCGTTGCAGTAATCTAATCGGGATGTGACAAGAGCGTGGACCACCGTGGCCAAGTCCGACTTTCCAAGGTACGGGCGCAGCTGGCGCACAAGTTTTAATTGTGCAAAAGCTCTCCCGGCCACCGCAGAGACCTGGGCTTCCAGGCTCAGCGATGAGTCCAGGATCACTCCCAAGCTGCGAACCTGCGTCTTCAGGGGGAGTGTAACCCCGTCTAACACAGGCTGTAACCCTATGCCCTGTTCGGCCTTACGACTGACCAGTAGGACCTCTGTCTTGTCTGGATTCAGTTTCAATTTGTTAGCTCTCATCCAGTCCGATACAGCGGCTAAACACCGGTTCAAGGTCTGGACAGCCTCCTTGGTGACAGGTGAGAAGGAGTGACAGATTTGGACGTCATCTGCATAGAGATAGCATCTTAGTCCGAAACTCCGAATGATCTCTCCCAGCGGCTTCATGTAGATGTTAAATAACATCGGGGACAAGATAGAACCCTGTGGGACTCCACACAACAACGGTTGTGGGGCCGAACAGGTGTCACCCAATAACACCTTCTGGGTCCGTCCCTCAAGGAAGGATCGGAGCCATTGCAGAGCAGTGCCTCCGAGCCCCATATCCATGAGGCGGCCCAGAAGGATACCGTGATCGACGGTATCGAAGGCCGCTGAGAGGTCCAGCAGAACTAACAGGGACACACTCCCCCTGTCCAGTTCCCTGCGCAGATCATCTACCAAGGCGACCAAGGCTGTCTCAGTTCCATGTCCCGGCCTAAAGCCAGACTGTGCCGGGTCTAGATAATCAGTGTCTACCAGAAACCCCTGGAGTTGTGTTGCCACCACACGTTCCATGACTTTGCCCAAATAGGGGAGATTGGAAACTGGCCGATAGTTGTCGAATTGAGTGGGATCCAGTGATGGTTTCTTCAACAGCGGTTTTATGATAGCTTGTTTCAAGCTCGCTGGAAATTTTCCTTCCTGTAAGGAGGCATTAACCATCACCTTCACCCACTCTGCCAAACCCCCTCTGGCTTCCTTGACCAGCCAGGATGGGCAGGGGTCTAGGATGCATGTGGTGGGTCGCACCTCTCCAAGGATCCTGTCCACATCCTCAAGCTGAACCAATTGAAACGAATCCAACAAACCTGGACAAGCAGATGCTCTCGTTACATCCCCAGAGACTGCCGTTAACATGACGTCAAAACCTGACCGAATCCGCTCAATTTTATCCGCGAAGAATCGAGCAAATGCTTCACAGCGAGCCACCGAGTTGTCTGAGGCCTCGCTTTTTGGCGGGTGTAACAGACCCCTGACAACTCGGAAAAGCTCAGCTGGACGATTTTTCGCAGATGCAATATTGACTGCCAGAGATGTTTTTTGCGCAGCCGCTATTGCCACTTCGTAAGACCTTAAAAAGGTCTTCAGAAGTGTTTGAGCTGGTTTGGTGGGGTTCCGGCGCCACACGCACTCTAGCCTCCTCTTTTCTCGCTTCATCGCTGCCAGCTCCTTAGTGAACCAAGAGGCTGGTTTAGCTCGGCTATTCGAGAGGGGGCGTTCCGGAGCGATTGTATCAATGGCCCTGGTCAGCTCACTGTTCCAGCGAGAGACCAGGACATCGACAGGATCGCTAGCCAAGGAGGTGGGAGAATCCCCAAGAGCCATCAGGAATCCATTTGGATCCATAAGTCTCCTGGGGCGGACCGTTCTAATGGGTCCACCACCCCTGCGGAGGTTGGGAGGCGCAGTTAGTCTAAACCTGATCAAGTGGTGATCGGTCCATGGCAATGGAGCGATGGTCAGCTCCTCCACCCCGTCACCCCCATCCCATCCTTGAGAAAATACCAAATCCAGTGTGTGCCTGGCACTATGGGTGGGACCAGATATTAGTTGGGACAGGCCCATGGTTGCCATGGCGGCCATGAAGTCCTGAGCCGCACCGGAAAGAGAGGCCTCAGCATGGACATTGAAATCTCCCAGGACTAAAAGCCGTTGGGAGCTCAACGCCATGTCCGAGACCACTCCTGCTAGCTCAGGTAGGGAGACTGTAGTGCAGCGGGGTGGTCGGTACACTAACAGAATCCCTATCCTGTCCCGGTCACCTATCCTAAAGCCGGCACATTCAAATGCAGTTGATTGTGGGATGGGACGTTTGATCAGGGGGATAAAATCCTTATAGACAACTGCGACTCCGCCTCCCCGCCCTCCAAGTCTTGGTTGGTGCTGCACAGAGTAACCCGGTGGACAGAGTTGAGTGAGATTAACCCCACCCCCTTCGTCCAACCAGGTCTCCGTTATACAAGCCAAGTCAGCTTGTTCCTCTTGGATTAGATCACTGACCTGGCGTTGAACAGCACCACCTTTAACCTGGAGGGACCACCATCCTGGCACCTCAGTTGTATCTTGTCGGGAGGGTGTTTTGAAGCTGCCAATTTATTTTTATTAATTTCCGGCCGGATTGTAGTATTGATTTTTGGGATAGCCAATGTTCTGTTATAAATTTTGGGCCTGATTTGATTTCTCCTTGAATTGTTAACATCTTTTTGGTTTGCCAATCTGTTGTTATAAATTTTGGGCCGAAATGAATATTTTGCTCTCCCTTTCCCGTATCTCCCTCTACCTGTCACCACCCTTATGGTGGAGCCCCCACCCATGGAACCACCCCCCGGGGGTGTACCCTCCATTTCCATCTATTGTTATTCCATATGTCAGTGCTTGATGCCACATATAATTACATACAATTGAATCCTGATGTTCCCACCCCTTGATATTACCTGCTCCTTCCAGTGTATTGAAGATGGTAAAGTGCACTTGTGCAATAGCGTCAGGGAAGAGTATTTGAGAAATTAGCAATAGCAGCAGAGGTGGTATCAGTGGTAACATGAGGTAAAAGTTATTTGCAACAACAGTATATGCAACTAGCTCCAAAGTGACAATGCAAGACTCTAAGCAATTGATTAAAGTGCAACACAATTATGGGAGGCTGTGGACCATATTTTAGTTCTTGTGGACTACTGGTGGTCCATGGACCACAGTTTGGGAACTACTGCTCTAAAGGCTCAGATCCTGTTGGTCGCATTAGTTCTTGGATGGAAAACCTCCAATGAAGACAAGATGCTGTAGTCTATATTACAAAGGAATGGACTGACAAAACCCACATCTAAATATTGCTTACCTAAGAAAACATTATGGAATTAATGGGGTCACCATATCATCATCCGCTATCATTTGTGGCTGAATATGATTGCCTTCCAAGTGTAGGGTCTTGGCAATGGGTCCATAGGTCATGGTAGAGACATACTCTTGATCCACATATTCTTTCATAATGAGTACATCGATTTCCAGGTGGAAGATGGTCCCGACAAGAGTTAGCTTGAAATGCCTTCCTCTTAACACATCTTTCCCTTTCACCCTCCATTCATGCCTCTTTGAATTCCACAGCACTGTTGGTAACAGCTGACCTCCAGTTAGAACATTCAAGGGTCAGAGCTTTCCAGTTCTCAAGTTCTTAGTGTCTTTACCACATTTTTAAAGGTTAGCTTTAAGACCAGGGAGTCACCATAACTCAACAGGCAACTTGAAGGCATGCAAAACACAACATATGGAATGTCAATGTCAATACAATATAAATATATGTAAAATCCTATTATACATATAATAAATATAGGAAAAGGAAGGCTGCCCAATAAACTAGCCAACACTCTAATGTTCTTATGGGTTGAGTCATCATTGTTGGTAAGACTGTGATTATTTTTGTATATACGAGATTTTCTTTTTCAAATTGAATACATAAGTTAGAGTTAATGGAGGGATGGATATTTTTTTAAATCCTATACTTAGTCCATGCTTTTCTTTTTCTGTTAATTTTGAGGTCTTCCTTCTTACATTCTGGGTATTTTCAGGTAAAATCTTTGAATAGTGGTTGTGTTGAGTGGGGGGGGGGGGGGGCACTATTCCTTATCATTCAAATTCTGGAATAGAAGTTATCCATGTGCACCTGCAAATATGCAGACTGTATTTACTTATACAGTACACATCTATTCTAGGTGTGGGCAACTGGTTGAGCTTATTTATTTATTCTGTATCAAAAGCATTGCATAAATTAGTATAAAACTGATAAAATAGAAGGTGTGCAGGAAGTTAAATATCTTTTGATCAAAAACGGGCAACAGCAATGGCATTGTCTATAGCTTCCAACAATTCCTCCTCTGTACTTGAGGCTGGTTACAATGGACAAGCATACAGATGCAGAGTTGTCCGTTCTGCTCCACAGTCACACAAGGTATGGGATTCTTTTAGGTAGTGCCATTTTGCCAGGTTGTCTTTTGATCTGCCCACTCTGCTTCTGAGTCTATTCAGGGACTTCCAGGTTGCCCATTCTTGGTTTGCCCCTGAGGAAGACCCTTGTGAGGGACCATCCAGTTGGGATTTCCTGACTTAGCTGCCCAGAGGGATACCCTTGCTGTTGCTGGGGGGGATGCCAAGAGGAGTGGTAGTTCCCGTAAAGCTTTTCCTTGATTTGAGTCTTTTAGGAGGAGGCTGGTAGCCATATAGTGGATGGCTTTCACAGTGTTCAACCCGCTTTGCATGGTGTACTCAGTTGAGGTTAGGGGGCTGCATAATCCCCCCCCCCCAGGGGATAATGGAGGCCTATGTCCTCACTCCTATCCCAAATCAATATAAAAACCCATAATATTTCCTCCTAAATGCCCTTAAGGGATTTGGAGGCATTTTAACTATGTTGCTTTGCTGCCATTATTCTTGTGAGTAAACCCATCATAGTGTAGTGCTCTGAGCATTGAATTATGACTTTGAAGACTGGAGTTTGAATCCCTGTTTGAACATGCCAACACACCTGGTGATTTTGCATAAGTTGAACTCATTCAGCATCAAGGAATGCAAAGACATATCATTTCTGAACAAATGTTGCCTAGAAAACCCCATGATAGGTTCACCTTGGGATTTCTTTATGTTGGAAACAACTTGAAAGCATACAGCAGCAACAACAACACCAATGTCTGACATCACCAATTTAATTATGGCAGTGTAAGTATCATCTCCTGGCCCAATCTCCCAAGCCTACCTTAGCAGACAGCTGCCACATCAAGTTGTAGTGGTCTGTTCTAATGCCACTGGGAGTGCAGCAAGATAAGATTTCTAACCCCCTTTTGCCAGCGATCTGTGGTGTGCTGAGGAATTGTGATGAGGGTCCTGTTTCTGGTTCTTGTAGCCACACTTGCCATGCGGAGGAACCAGAAACACCATCCTGTTGCACCTGTATCTCCAACACAACAGAGTACATTGCTCAGGGGGGCTTATAACAATTAGGGAATGCTTGAGGGGCATTCATGACTGCATCAAGAACTTCACAATCATGGATGTATAGTACAGTATGACCTCCATATCCATGGGAGATATTTTCCTGGAAACTGCATGAATAGAGGAAACCACACATGATGACAAATCCTATTGAAATGAAGGTGTTTGCCCCTCAAATACATATAGTTGCTCTAGAGGACATATTTTGTTGGAGATGAATAAATGAAACCTTAAAATGGTTCTGCAGATACAGAGGTCATGTTGTATTAATGGATATGGAGTAGTTACATACCTGTAATTCTATGTTACATACCCTCAACTGCAATACAGGATGTCAGCTATTATCTGTATTTATATCTGCCTTTCTTTTCAAAACCAGAACTCAAAGCATCCTATTTTTTTAAAAAAATCCATGTGGATGCCTATTACTAAACCATAATGTTCCACAAATGCAGTGAAACTGCTTCTACACAGTAGTGCTGGCATGGAGCATTATGCCATAAAGCATTTCATCCTGTTGAAAAATATTTTAAGTGATAATAGTAGAGCACAAATGAAGTATACAGTAATACTCTATGATGCTGTAGATAAGGTAAATAAGGTTGCAAAATCTCATGCTGATGGGTGAAGTATCAGGAAATTGATATACTTCCTCACAAATCCAGGCAGGAACTCATATCTAAGGGTGAGTGGGATTGAAGAGGGAAAATATTTGATTCTATTGTGCAAGGTGGCTCAAAACCTTCCTCTTTGATGTGTTCTCCACTCCTGGAGCAAGGATTGGGGGAGTGAGGGTTGTGCAAATGTCCTAGCATGAAACAGAAGGTCAAGAGTAAGGGTAGGGGAGAAGACTGGAAGAGAGTCAGTGCAAGCATGCATTTAGACCCACTGCACTATTGGGAACAAGGTAGCAGGTGAAAAACTATCATTGTGATTCCTAGGTCTTTTGTTGCCCGAGCCCTGGAAATGGATTCTTGGTAATGTCATTTAAAATTAAAGATTGTCAAATTAATTAGCATCACAAATGAAAAATTGCATGCTCCCTCACCATCTCATTTATGCAGAGAGGGGGATTGAGAGAAAGAGAGTGAGGGTGAGATTATTCAGAAAATATGTTTCTCAAGACTAAATAAGCCCTGAGGGGGACAAACCTGAACTGACAAGAAGCTGACAAGAACAAGTTTGAGACTCATTCTGCACAAAATTCGCACATGGTGTTTGTTTGTTTCATTGATTGGGTTTTCTGCACAGATAATAAGATGTTCTACAAAGCAAAAACTGTTCTTTTTCTGTATTGTCAAAGGCTTTCATGGCTGGAATCACTCAGTTCTTGTGGGTTTTTCGGGCTATATGGCCATGTTCTAGAGGCATTTCTCCTGACGTTTCGCCTGCATCTATGGCAAGCATCCTCAGAGGTGAGGATGGTTGCCATAGATGCAGGCGAAACGTCAGGAGAAATGCCTCTAGAACATGGCCATATAGCCCGAAAAAACCCATAAGAACTGAGTGTTCTTTTTCTGTTCTGAAAATTTCACTTTCTACACTCAAAATAATCTGTTTCCTGTATTAAAAAATAACCTATGTTTTGCACAGAACAAGTCCCAAACTGTAAATCCTACAGTTTTCAAAATCTTTCTATCACTGGGGAATGTGCTATCATCATTTGTTGCTTCCCTCAAAAAAGGAAATTTTCATAGTTTTACAAGTCTAGCTGTTTTACAAGAGCCCTCTCCTGTGACATCTCAAACCTTCCATCTCAGGAAGTTGCTGACCTGGCAACCCTAAATAAGTGTGTTCTTTTATTATTGAAGTTAATGAAAATGTAAATGAGGTTATATTTCTGCATTTAAGTGATAATCTGTGATAACTGTAATCACAACTGCACTGTATTTTGACCCTGCCTTGTTAATGAATGAGACTAAATGTTTTGTATCTCATTGACTATTAGTCCTGAAGATGTTTGTGGATATGATCTCAACTTTCCAACTTGAACCATATTGTTTTCTTTATGTGAATGAGGGGATGGGAGTTTTTTACAGATCTGGAACCAATTTTAGTGACATGGTTTAGCTTATCTGTTGTGTTGTCAGACTCACATACTACTACTAATAATAAAGAAATACACCTAATTCTCCTAATGAAATCCATGGGATTTAGAAGCAGTTGCCTATCTGCTCTTCTCCCCTTCCTAGCCTTCCATATCCAAAACATATTGGATTTTAAAGTCTCCCAAATAAAGTGTACTGGGATTAAATCTAGGAAAAGTGGCTTGTGGGGTGGAAAAAACACTATCAGTATAATGCTGAATAATAATAAAAATCTATATAACTGGAATGCAACTGGATTATTTTATGCCGCTTATGTCTTTTGGGTGTTACACTCACAGCACATAATTTCCTATAGTTTGACTTTCCAGTAAAGTAATGTCATGGGTTATCCTGGCACAATAATTGAATAGCCTGAGCATAAGATATCCATGTTATTGTCCATTCCTTCCTTCAGCCTGAAGTGCTTTCAATTCCTTTTGTCATTTGTGGAATCAACGTGAAAACTTCTCCTATGATCATCTCTGTGATTCATTTTGGATTTAATTTCAGTACTACTCCAAAATTATAAGGGTTGAAAAAGATTGAGGCCCCCTATTTATATCTATGAGAAGTCCCAAATACAAGGACACACAAGGCATTCTTAAAAAAAATACTTTGGAAGGAATCCACATCTATGAACAACCACAGGGTTCTTTTTGTTTCCTTTCTCCTTCTGCTCTCTGATTCATCCTTCCTGGCTACATACAGCTCTCATCTGTGCTACCCCAATCACATGCTTTGCAGTCTGGGCTTTTGTCCCAGCATGGAGAGGCAATTTTGCAAGAGTCTCATTTTCCTGATTTTTTGGAGAGGAGACTTAACAGGGAAAAGACTATAGAGGAATGAAGGAGAAAATGACCGTCCTTCAGTCAGACCACAGTATCCTGCAGTGAAGGGATTAATGTTAACATCCAAAGGAATGTCTTTGACTTTTCTTCCTGCATTTCCCATCTGGAATAAAAAGATGTTCAGGACTGCGTGACTGACAGATTGAACAACAATTAGATCCTGAGGCTGACACCTTTATTTCTTCCCCACTGTTGACTATAATAAATGCTCTTTAGAATGGATGAAATGAGATCTAGTCTTAACAAGATCTTCAACTGGTTGCACACATCCATTAATTTCCTCATCTGTGAGGTAGGGCTGTGCTGTCATTTCCCTAAAGAGGCAACTGTAGTAGCTGAAGAAGCTATCATTAGACCCTACTATACTAGATAATTACACTATGTGAACAAAAATCGTGTTACATTTTGTTATCAGTCTCCTAGAAAGAGAGCAGATAATGGAGTTCTAAATTTTCTTGGATAGAGCTAATGGTTTGAATCTTTACAGTCTGAGTCCAGGTCCACTGTTAGACATTAACAACATTTGTTATGTTGTATGAATGGCCCACATTTGGAAATGGGCCAGATCATTATTTCACTGAATCTTATGGGCCTTCATATTCCTCTGGGATATTTGGTTAATACCAGATCCACTCCTAGATGACTTATCTCAGTGTCTTCATGGAGATATTTAATGTTCCCACTTCTGTTGTTTTTGTTGATGTTGTTGTTGTTGTTTTTGTATTTATAATGTTTCTAGAATGTGGAGTTTGGAGATAATCTATTTTTACCTTAGTCATACTATGTCTTTCCCTTTGTTTTACTTTTGGTTTTTTAAAAAATCTCCTACTTTTTATCAGAAGTCACCTCATCACTATGCTAATGGAGCAGAGCTCTAAAGTCTTCTACAAATTATGCCAAGGAATCTGTGAAAGTCCAGAATTGTTGTCAGGATACTGACATGGGTTAAATGTGGGCTATCTGAAGCTTAGCCCTGGTGAGACAGATATAGCTAGTAAACAATTTGAATTTATGTACTTTCATGGGAGCTATACTCCCTCCGAAGAATGAGATGTAAAGTTGAAAGGTACTTGTGAACTTAACATGGCTTCTGAATTGTCAAGCAACCATTGTAGCCAGGAGAGTATTTTCCCAGCTTTTGTTGGATCTGTTCATGACCATGAGTACTTTATTCAAATTCATACTACTGTAGAACAGCCATTGAAAAGTTTTGGCAAGCTGCAACTGGTTTTCTGCTGTGTGCTATATCGACCATATTATACAAGCTTATTGACATCCAATTTGTTTCCACGCCTTTAGTTCTTGCAGATAAATCCCTGGATGTCTTGGGGCCAGAATATCTGAAAGACCATCTGCTCTCATATGAACCTGGATGTAGTTTAAACTCTCCACCTGAAGACTATCTGAGTATGAAAGAAGCTAGGTTAAGGGAGATGCAAGAGAAAGATTTCTGAAACAACATTTAGCTGATTTTGAAATTGAATTGTCATTCATTCTTCATTTTATAATGGATTAAAAAACAAAACAAAATTTAATTGTCCACTTGGTATTTGATGTGGTGGATGTAATGGAGGATGGGTTTGTTTTAGGATTTACCGCTGGAGGGCATTGAAATTTTATACTTTGCCTCTGTTGTTTGAAGCTGGCCAAACTGCATTGATATTGGCTTCATCCTAGCTTTTTCATCAAAGCCAAAATGTAGGGAAGTGCCCTAATATTTTTTGTCCAAATCTATACAGGTACATAGTTTAAACTGTTTTACCTTATTTTATTTGGAAAATTGCTGTATGTATTTTAGACTATACATTACAGTTTTATTTTTTATTGTTCAAATTTATTTTATCTATACATCACTTTGATAGATAGGGAAATATAAATATTTTAAGAATAAATAATTGACAATGTTTGATATGTACCCTTGGAGACCCAAAAACTAAAGCTTCAAGGGATAAACAATAAACCACTATTTGCCACAGTTTCATAAGAATCCCTGCTTTTAGTAGCCAAGATTGTACATCAGCATGTAGCTCTGTATGCAGAATCTCATATCTTCCCACCACCCGGCAGCTGTCAAGCCCTGGCAGAACCCCTGCTGCTGTCACTAATCAGTGGAAAAAGGAGGTGTTTCATTCAGTTCTAGTTATCCATAATACTCCAACAGGAGTTATGTAAGAAAAACCAAGGAACTTTATTTAAACAAGTCTACAGTCAGTTCCTAACAGCCTCTTCCCCTCCAGCTCATTCTTTTTACTAGTGAGTGTTCTGAGTCACTCTCTGGTAGCTGTTCTCTTCCTCTGTGTTTTCTCTCCGTGTCACTAGGTTTCCCTTCCTGCCTGCTTTTTTAACCTTCATACTTACTTCAGCATACATAATGACTCCTGTATCCTTGGGGGATACATTCCTAAATTTACAGTGGAAATAGGAAGTTGTGGATAATAGCAAACCCTAATGTAATGAATGACTTCTGCCACAAATAGAGTTGAACTGGAAGACCTAGATAATTCCTATAGGAATTTCTAGGAATTTGTTAGGTCTTACAGGGCACCTCTAGAAGGCCTAGAAAATACCTATAGAGGTCATGTAGTTTTTGGACATGGATGGGTGAAATCACAGGTACTAGCCCCACAAGTAGCATTTTGGCCATCTTCCGACCTGGGAGTCCCATCTTCCAATGGCATACCGACATATCTCTGGTTGTACTGGTCCATTTAGTTTTCTTGGCAAGGATACTGGAGTGGTTTGCCATTGCCTTCCCCAGGGATCACGCTTGGTCTGACCTCTCTGCCACGACCGTCCCGTCTTGGGTGGCCCTTCACGGTTTCGCTCATGACATCATTGAGGTGCTCAAGCTCCAGCGCCTCAAAGCCAAAAGGAAGGCTAGCGGCCGACGGTACTGGAGGTGAACGACGAATCCGATGCTCTAAAGATCAACACACCATAGGAACCTGGAATGTAAGATCTATGAGCCAGGGCAAATTGGATGTTGTTATTGGTGAGATGTCAAGACTAAAGATAGACATTCTGGGGGTCAGCGAACTGAAATGGACTGGAATGGGCCACTTCACATCAGATGACCACCAGATCTACTACTGCGGACAAGAGGAACATCGAAGAAATGGAGTAGCCTTCATAATTAATAAGAAATTCGCTAAAGCGGTGCTTGGATACAACCCAAAAAATGACAGAATGATCTCAATTCGAGTGCAAGGAAAGCCTTTCAACATTACAGTGATCCAAATATATGCCCCAACCACAGCTGCTGAAGAAGCAGAAGTAGATCAGTTCTATGAGGATCTGCAGGACCTACTGGATAATACACCAAAAAGAGACATTATTTTCATTACAGGAGACTGGAATGCCAAGGTGGGAAGTCAAGTGACAACAGGGATCACAGGCAAGCATGGTCTGGGAGAACAAAATGAAGCGGGACGCAGGCTGATAGAATTTTGCCAGGAAAACTCGCTGTGTATAACGAATACTCTCTTCCAACAACCTAAAAGACGGCTTTATACATGGACCTCACCAGATGGTCAACACCGAAATCAGATTGACTACATCCTTTGCAGCCAAAGGTGGCGGACATCCATCCAGTCGGTGAAAACAAGACCTGGGGCTGACTGTAGCTCAGATCACGAACTTCTTATTGCCCAATTTAGAATAAAACTAAAGAGATCAGGGAAAATACACAGACCAGTTAGATATGATCTCACTAACATTCCTAGCGAATATACAGTGGAAGTGAAGAACAGATTTGAAGGACTAGATTTAGTAAATAGAGTCCCAGAAGAACTATGGACAGAAGTCCGCGACATTGTTCAGGAGGCGGCAACAAAGTACGTTCCAAAGAAAAAGAAAACCAAGAAGGCAAAATGGTTGTCTGCTGAGACACTGGAAGTAGCCCAAGAAAGGAGGAAAGCAAAAGGAAACAGTGAAAAGGGGAGATATGCCCAGTTAAATGCGCAATTCCAGAGGTTAGCCAGAAGAGATAAGGAACTATTTTTAAATAAGCAATGCATGGAAGTGGAAGAAGACAACAGAATAGGAAGGACAAGAGACCTCTTCCAGAAAATTAGAAACATTGGAGGTAAATTTCAGGCAAAAATTGGTATGATAAGAAACAAAGATGGCAGGGACCTAACAGAAGCTGAAGAGATCAAGAGAAGGTGGCGAGACTATACAGAAGATCTGTATAGGAAGGATAACAATATCGAGGATAACTTTGACGGTGTGGTGAATGAATTAGAACCAGACATCCTGAGGAGTGAGGTTGAATGGGCCTTAAGAAGCATTGCTAACAACAAGGCAGCAGGAGATGATGGGATCCCAGCTGAACTGTTTAAAATCTTAAAAGATGATGCTGTCAAGGTGATGCATGCCATTTGCCAGCAAATATGGAAAACACAAGAATGGCCATCAGACTGGAAAAAATCAACTTATATCCCCATACCAAAAAAGGGAAATGCGAAAGACTGCTCAAACTTCCGTACAGTGGCCCTTATTTCTCATGCCAGTAAGGTAATGCTCAAGATCCTGCAAGGAAGACTCCAGCAATACATGGAGCGAGAGTTGCCAGATGTTCAAGCTGGGTTTAGAAAAGGCAGAGGAACCAGAGACCAGATTGCCAATATCCGCTGGATAATGGAGAAAGGCAGGGAGTTTCAGAAAAACATCTACTTCTGCTTCATTGACTATTCTAAAGCCTTTGACTGTGTGGATCATAATAAATTGTGGCAAGTTCTTGGTGGGATGGGCATCCCAAGCCACCTTGTCTCTCTCCTGAGGAATCTGTACAAGGACCAAGTAGCAACAGTCAGAACTGACCACGGAACAACAGACTGGTTCAAGATTGGGAAAGGCGTACGGCAAGGCTGCATCCTCTCACCCAACCTCTTTAACTTGTATGCAGAACACATCATGCGATGTGCGGGGCTGGATGAATGCACAGCTGGGGTGAAAATTGCTGGAAGAAACATTAACAACCTCAGATATGCAGATGACACCACTCTGATGGCTGAAAGCGAGGAGGAGCTGAGGAGCCTTCTCATCAAGGTGAAAGAAGAAAGCGCAAAAGCCGGGTTGCAGCTAAACGTCAAAAAAACCAAGATTATGGCAACAAGAATGATTGACAACTGGAAAATAGAGGGAGAAACCGTGGAGGCCGTGACAGACTTTGTATTTCTAGGTGCAAAGATTACTGCAGATGCAGACTGTGGTCAGGAAATCAGGAGACGCTTACTTCTTGGGAGGAGAGCAATGTCCAGTCTCGATAAAATAGTGAAGAGCAGAGACATCAGACTGGCAACAAAGATCCGCCTAGTCAAAGCCATGGTATTCCCTGTAGTAACCTACGGATGTGAGAGCTGGACCTTAGGGAAGGCTGAGCGAAGAAAGATCGATGCTTTTGAGCTGTGGTGTTGGAGGAAAGTGCTGAGAGTGCCTTGGACTGCGAGAAGATCCAACCAGTCCATCCTCCAGGAAATAAAGCCTGACTTCTCACTGGAGGGAAAGATACTAGAGACAAAGTTGAAGTACTTTGGCCACATCATGAGGAGACAGGAAAGCCTAGAGAAGACAATAATGCTGGGGAAAGTGGAAGGCAAAAGGAAGAGGGGCCGACCAAGGGCAAGATGGATGGATGGCATCCTTGAAGTGACTGGACTGACCTTGAGGGAGCTGGGGGTGGTAACGGCCGACAGGGAGCTCTGGCGTAGGCTGGTCCATGAGGTCACGAAGAGTCGGAGACGACTGAACGAATGAACAACAACAACAGCCCCACAAGTATTGTACTGTTTACCGATACGTTAGGGAAGAGAAATAGATTCAGATCATGAAGAAGCAACTGATCTTAGCTTGGGCATCTGGAAAAGAATGAGAGTGCATTCTCAAACAGAGTTTAGTCATCTTTTCCTTCTCTTAGTGGTTCAAAGCAGCCATATCTTCATGCTCTGAATCACCACTGGTAGAGCTGCTTCTTGGGTTTGTCATAGAATCATGGACTTGGAAGGGACCACATGGGCCATCTAATCCACCCCCCTGCCATTCAGGAAAAGCACAACGAAAGTACCCCTGACAGATGGTCATCCAGCCTCTGTTTAAAAACTTCCAAGGAAGGAGCTTTCACCACCCTCCAGGGCAGAGAGTTACACTCCTGAACAGCTCTTCTTACAGTCAGGAAGTTCTTCCTAATGTTCAGGTGGAATCTCCTTTCCTGCAATTTGAACCCATTGCGCCTAGTCTTAGTTTCCAGGGCAAAAGAAAACAAGCTCACTCACTCCTCCTTATGACATCATTTCACACATTTATACATGCTATCATGTCTGCTCTCTCTAAGATGCTTTGCACAGGGCATTGTCTTCAGACCTTTGATCATTTTAGTTGCCCCCTCTGAATACCTTCCAGCTTGTCAATATCTCTTTTAAACTGTGGTGCCCAGAATTGGACACTGTATTCCATGTGAGCAGAATAGAAAGGCACCACGATTTCCCTCTATTTCAGGCATGGGAAAACTTTGCCCCTCCAGGTGTTTTGGACTTCACCTCCCACAATTTCTAACAGCCTGTTAGGGGTTGTGGGAGTTGAAGTCCAAAACACCTGGAGGGCCAAAGTTTGCTCATGCCTGATCTAGACAATAAACTCCTTTTGACGCAGGCCAAAATGTTATTGGCATTTTTAGTTGCTGCATCACACTGTCCATGAAGACCCCAAGATCTCTTTCACATGTACTGATGTTGAGACAGGCATCACCCATTCTGTATCTTTGCATTCTTTTTTGTTGTTGTTGTTGCCTAAATTTAGTATTTGCCCTTGTTGAAATTCATCTTGTTAGTTTTGGCCCAGCGCTCTCATCTGTTAAAGTCATTTTGAATTCTGATCCTGTCCTCTTGGCAGGAGTTCTCAAACTGTGCTCCACAGAGCCCTTGGGGCTCCACAGGTGATTGTGAGGAGCATCACGGTGCCATGCTGCTTCCTGCCTCCTCCTGAGAAATGCAGGGAAATTAAAGTTTTGAGCTGCCCGAAACAGCAGCAGCATCTTCCCAGGGCACAGACCCTTTCTCCCTGCTTCCGTCGCTGCTCAGATTCTTTTCCTTGCTGCCCAGACTCTTTCTCCCCACCTCCCTGGCTGCTCAGACTCATTTTCTCACTGCCCAGACCCCCTCCCTCACATTCATTGCTTTTTGCACATAGAGATGTAACCCAGTTGTTTTGTCAAAATATATAGATGGTTTGTTTAGCAATTACTACTGTGGTATATAAGATAAAATATTAATTATTTACCACCTGGAGCTAGGTGGAGTGTCCCTGTGAAAGTGAAGCTGGTTAAAATGCCAGTCCTTTACTCTTACCACTATGCAAGTCCTGATGAACTCAGTGGGGGGGGGGGGGGTCAATACAATCCTAAAATTTTACATCTTCCACCACAGAGGCATGATCAGTTCTCAATTCTCAATACCTGAGTGATAAAGATAAATATTTTAAGAATATTCTCAAAACTGTTTTAATGTTTATTTTTCATTGTTTTGATTGTCTTATTATTTGCATTGGCAGGAATCGACTTGGACACTTATGAATTTGCAAACACACAAAGTCACACTATTTGCATTGCTGTAAAATGCTCAGAAACTATTATTGGCCCAAAGAGCTGCAACTAGGTTTTTAACTGGCGCTGGCTTCAAAGAATACACAACGGACTTATAGCAGCAGCACCACTGCTTGCAGGTCTGTTCAGGGCACAATTCAAAGTGCTAATTTTGATGTATCTAGCTTGAGCTTGGGTTATAAGAAGGACCATCTTCCACTTATAAGACAATTAGACCATTATGATCATTTGGAGAGGCCTTCTCTCTTTCCAACTACCTTCATTTAGTGCAGTGGTTCTCAACCTATGGGTCCCCAGATGTTTTGGCCTTCAACTCCCAGAAATCCTAACAGCTGGTAAACTGGCTGGGATTTCTGGGAGTTGTAGGCCAAAACACCTGGAGACCCACGGGCTGAGAACCACTGATTTAGTGGAAAGAAGGAAGAGGGTCTTCCTGTTGGTTCCTCCAAGGCATTGGAACTCCCTCCTGAAAGGGACCACAATGGTCTTGTCCTTGTTCCCCTTCCATTGGCAGGTCAAAACATTTTTGTGCCATCATGCCTTTACAAAATGACAAGAAGCAGGCTTTTAATGTTGTGTGATGCTGTTTTAAAGTTTGTTTATAGTCTTTCAATTACTTGTAATGTAATGTTTTGACTTTATAAAGTGTTTACTTTTTAAAACTTATACTTTTAATCAATGCTTTTGAATTGTTTTAATGTGCATTGTTTGAAATATGTTAGCCACTTTGAGTCCAATTACATAAAGGCAGGATATAAATGAGCGGAAGAGAAAAAGAAAGAGAGAGAGAATCATAGAATCATAGAGTTAGAGGAGACCACATGGACCATCAAGTCCAACTCCCTACCATGCAGTAAAAGCACAACCAACAGATGGCAGTGAAAGAGAAGGGGAGAGAATAGTTACATAATTACACAATGACCTCCAGCCTGACCCTAGCCTCCACCTGCACACAACAGAGAGCAACCAGTGCAATCTATGGGAGTCAATTTCCCTGTCATGTGGAAGGCAACTGACCAATGTTGTCATCCCTTCCTATGAGTGATCCCCATTGTGACTGATAAAAGCAGGTCTCTTGTAGAAATTCTTCTTTACACTAAAGATGCTTACATGAGAATGTATGGGATTCTCAGTGTTTGCATCCTGTTTGACAAAGAGCAGATCCCTGTAAATCACATGGGCTACAGCTTTGTAAGAGGGAATTGGGGGACTTTCACAGTCCCCACTTACTCTGTGATCTAGGGAGTACATGGGATTTTTTTTCATGTCAGAAGCAACTTGAGGAACTGCAAGTCACTTCGCATGTGAGAGAATTGGCCATTTGCAAAGACGCCCAGATGCCCAGATGTTTTGTTATTTTACCGTCCTTGTGGGAGGCTTCCCTCATGTCCCAGCATGGGGAGCCGGAGCTGACAGAGGGAGCTCATCCGCGCCCTATCTGGATTCAAATTGTGAATACCATTTACAAGTGCATATTCGTAACTTTCCAAGTTGATTCTGGCCACAATTTTTAATTACCTATATTTGAGTGTAGTGTGCCAATAAATTTTGAGGTGCATTTTACCAAAAATTGATTTCCCAACTGGGTGCAACCGAGAATGAAGCTGATAGCAGCTTCAGCTTGGTGGTGGTGGTGGGGGTCACTGCCTCTCCCTTGTCTCTCTTCAGCTGAGAGAGGGAAGTGGTCCGTCCCCCACCCGGGCCAATACTGGCAAACTCACCAGACTTGTTGGCGGAGGGGTGTGGCTTCTCAGCTGACCTAATTCGGAGCCCGAATGAGGCCAGTTGGGAAGCCGTGTGTAACGAAATTAAAGATATCTAGGGCGGGGGCGGGGGGGGGGGGGGACAAAGAATCCCACCGCTGCCACCAGTGTAACGAAATTAAAGATATCTAGGGCAGAGGGGGAAACAAAGAATCCCACCGCTGCCACCAGTATAGTAAAATTAGAGCGCCACAGCTTGGGCAGGGTGGTCAAACAATCCCACCTCTGCCACCAAAGCAAGGGATGAAAAGCTATTATAAATGACCGATGTTATTGGTAGTATTAGCCACCTCAGCTTTATTGGTCTGAGGAACCAAAGGTGTGAATGTGTTGTAGGTAAAAGTGTGTTTGCCCTGGGTATCTTCTATTACTCCTTAACTGGCTGACTGGACTTTAAAAGTGCTTGACAGACTGAGGCTTACACCAGCTAAAAGTGAACTAGAAAAAGTTTATTGAGCTTTAAACAAACATCTACTCATAGAATGAGCGGTACAGAAGCGTAATTCAATGGTAGAGACTTAGTTGAATTAAACAGTTAGTTCTACTGACCATAAAGCTTTTAAAACTGTGAGTTTCCTTAAACACACTGTTCTATCCTTAGAAACAGTATCTCTTAGAGAACAGACTCCTGTCTGTCTCACACACAGGGCAATAAGGTATCTTAAACTTCTCCTAAGTTTAATAAGACAAAACTCTCTTCTACTGGTCCTCTTAACACAGTAAAACCCTAGCCTTTGTCTCAACCTTATTCCCTAACCTTAAGGCTCACTTTAAAAACTCTTCTTCCCTGTCAGAACTCTATCTAGCTTCCTCTCCTAAAATCCTATCCTTCTGTGTCTGATGTCAAGACACTTCTCTCTCTCCTGTCAAGAGCTAACAGCCTTTTTCCCTCTCTCAACCGACTCCTCCCCTAATTGCTCCACCCAATCAGGAGTCGGCTTGACTCCTCCTTCTGCTGCTGCCTGTCTTTCCAAATGAAAGCTACTGATATTCAGGCTTCGGCCTGGTCGCCTAAAAGGTAGATTTCACTACACCGTGGCTCTTCCATCAGGCCAAGTGCTGGTAAGATCTTTAATTTCAGTAAGGGGCATACACAAGGTTTAGGCACATGATTGCAATGTGCCATCAAATGTAATGTGCATCTTCATTTTGGCTAAGCAATTTAGCCCAAAAATGTGTGCATTATATTTAAGTAAATATGATGTATTGCTAGCTAAGAAACAAAAATGATACTTCAGCACAGACATGAAGATGCTAGTGTGATATAGATACTGTCCTTTGCCAATTAGCTGCTAGACCCCATTAAATACAGTGACAGTTGCATCCAAGAAAACATTCAAACAAATCATCCGAATCCAACTCAACATGAAAGGCGGGCTTTGATATAAATTATATAACAGAAAAAATACTATGTGACTCTTGTTTTACAATATTAGCGGAACAGTTTCAAAAGTATGTGTATACATACACCCAGGATATTGAGTTTCACTTAAATTAGATAAAATTTGTCTATATTTATCTTTTTCTTTTTTGTGCTTCAATTATCGAGTGCATCACTTCATACCCCCCTTTTATGGATAAATTGCCTTTAGCATCTAATTCAGAGCTAGAAGCTGAAAGACATTTCTGGAGCATCAAGCATATGTAACCTTGTGAAAGAAAGGACTCTAGAAGCAGATTGTGCCCAGCCTTCGAGTCTCCTTCCTCATGGTCAAAGCACTGGCATAGAGTTACTGGGCCTTTTGTATCACTTCCATTTCTCTTTCAGCAGTTGGAAAGAGTTTTCATTCCCCTCTCTGGGGGATATCTGCACACAGCTGGAAGTGCCCAGAAGGGCGAAACAGAATGACAGTCAAGATAGTTATGATGTCCAAAATAGAAAGCAATTTACATGGACAATTAAGATGGAATCACGAGGGATTTGTAGGGAGGAGGGGTAAAGCTTGGATTATGAAGCTCAGGAAATTTTCCTCTTTTTTTCTTGCAAAGATAGTTTCACCTGAGACCAAGAAGAAACAAGTGGCAAAATGAGATTATTTCTTGCTTTAATTCATCAGTGCATTAGCTATTCTGCTTTCAAAATGGTTACCTTATAAATTGCCACTCAGCTAGATCCCTCTTAAAAATATTTCTTCTATCTCTATCTCTATCTCTTCTATCTCTATCATCTTTATCATCTCTACCTCTATCCTTCTCCAGGCACCACCACACACTTTGTGATAGACACCAACACACATTTTACTTAGTCAATTTGCCCCTTCTCCACACATATCTTCACTGCTAGCCTTCCACATGTTGGGAGCTGTGTCTCGTAAGAAGTATTTTCTACATCAGTAGATGTCCCAAACCATGGAAGATTAAGATCAAAGCACTCATGGCAGATGGCCATCCAGCCTCTACCTAAAAAGCTCCAGAAAAGGAGAGTTCCCACATTCAGAGGCAGAATATTGCACTGCTAAACAGCTCTTACCATCAGGAAGTTCTTCTTAGTGTTTAGGTGGAATCTTTTCTCCTACAATCTGAATCTGTTGCTCCATGTCCTCATTTCCAGAGCAGCAGAAAACAAGCTTGTCTCTCCTCAATGTGACAACACTTCAAATGATTAAGCATGGCTATCATGTCCCCTCTCACCCTTCTTATCTCCAAGCTAAACATACTAAGCTCTCTCCACCATTCCTCATAGGCTTGGTTTCCAAAGCTTTGATCATTTTGGTCATCCTACTCTAGACACTTTTTAGCTTATCAAGTAGAAGCTTAGCCTGGTGGGGACAAAAATATACAGATAAATTCCTGGTAAACTGACTTTGAGACATATTTCATACATTAACATAGGTTTTAAATGGTCAGACTATGCCTTTATTTCTATCAACAAATTCAATACAAAGCAGCAAAGAAACATAGGTAAAAGTAAAGGGTTTCCCTTGACATTAAGTCCAGTCGTGTCCGACTTTGAGGTGTGGTGCTCATCTCCATTTCTAAGCCGAAGAGCTAGCATTGTCTGTAGACACCTCCAAAGTCATGTGGCCAGCATGACTATATGGAGCGCTGTTACCTTCCAACCAGAGTGGTACAATAGGTAGATTCTATAGGATCTACTCACATTTGCATGTTTTCAAACTGCTAGATAGCAGAAGCTGAGGCTGACAGTGAAAGCTCACGCCACTCCCCAGATTCGAAACTGTGACCTTTCGGTCAACAAGCTCAGCAGCTCAGTGGTTTAACCCACTGCATCACCGAGGGCTCATAAGTATTATCAGATGCCAATTATTGTTTGTCAAATAGCTGAATTTAAAACTTTTATACTTTCTTTTAAATCTAATACATTTCCTCACAGAAAATAGGGAAATAGATTAAGAGCATGCCAAATCTTGGCAAACAAAATTTAGGGATAAGAGAATTCCTTGCTATATCCTTTCTCAGTGCCCCATTTTAAAATCTCTGCTTTTCAGTTGAATGAACTTTGTAGAATACCTGGGGCTTCATACACTTCTCAAAATGTACATTTACCATTTTTCCCATTCTATTTCAAAGTGAATCAATAGTGTCACTACTATGAGTATAGTCCCATTTTTATAACTCCCATTCATTTTGTAAGATTTCTACAGGAGACATTTGAAATGAAATCCACCCTGCATTAACCTTAAGTAATGTCACATTTTCTAGATTAAAAGCCAAATGTGTTTTTCCTGTTTGTCCCTACTCTGATACAGATACCCAGAATGTTATAGCCTGCTAATCATGTAAACATAAAGTTGCACCAGTCTATCTGTTTTAATTGTCCCTTCTTGATAGGAAATATCTTCTTTGATTGTTTCCTTCTTGGAGAAGTAGTCCAGATACATTGTTCACTAGTGAAAGGATGGAATGTGAGTTTAAGTTCATGTGAGTTTAAGTTCATTAACCTTAAATGTGCCATTTAAGGAAACAGCTACCTTATGGTGTGAGAACACTATTCATCTCCACTCCACCTGCCCACTTTATCTTAGCCTTGCTTCACAGCTATGGGTCATGGGTAGAGCAAACACCAAAGGACATGGCCAAACCAGTTCTGCATCACTTTTGCCTATTTTCTCTTATTAACTCCATGTAATTTCCATTGTATTCTGTGATTTTTTTTAAAAAAAGCAAAACTTGAAAATGGTTTCTAAATATGTGCAATCAATGAAAAACATTTCAATACTCATTACTAAATTAGGGTTTTTTTTCTAAAGTGCTTCTAAAATATCATGAGTGGTTTTATCATAACTATAACAATGAAATATTTTTGTTACTTTTTCATTAAGCAGTTGTGCCAATTGGGAAGCTTCAGGAGCTAATTTCTCCCTCATTGTTAGAGCTATCAGGATGAAACTTGCTATACCTGTAGAACACATATACCACTGTTAACCCGCCTCTAATGTTCCAGAATGTTTCACTCATCCACTGATTTGGGGGAAAAAAATTAAGTTTTTAAAAATAATGTCTTTAAACAAAACTACAAGAGCTATCTCCTTGATTTTATCTACAACGACAGAAGATGACCAGAGCACCATCTCCCCCCCTCCGCCCCAACAGTTACAGAACAATTTGCACATCTTAAGATTTTGGGTTTTTTTTTTTTAAAAAAAATGACTAAAAATATTTCAAAAAATACTACAACAGCTATATTCTTGAATGTCTCTATATGACGTACAATACATACCATAGAACTTCAACTTAAGGATTTTCCTCCCAGTCCAGCACAGAGTTCATATCAGTCCTCTTTGCAATTTAAATAATTTATTGGAACTCTAAACGGTGTAGTTGACTGCTGTTATGGAAGGACAATAGCTCTCCCCTACCTCACTGTGGCTTTCTGATGCAAGCAGAATTCTGGGAAATGTAGTTTAGGGCAGAGCCTTTTGAATTCTGTATCACAAGAGTCCTCACTTTCCCAAACTACATTTTCCAGAATTCTCAGTCTCCCTCAGATCTCGCTTGCCTTCCCACCATGGCAACAGGCAACCTGGCTCTCCTTAATTTAAGGAGGAATGGCCTCTTTGACTTCACACCACTGGGAAAGTTTGCTGCTTACACTGAAAATGAAACTGACTTTGGGAGACTTTCGAGGTTTACTTTAGCAAAAAGTCATAGGTAAGTGTTTGGGCATCCCTCACATTTCTTAATATCTCATCATATGTACGAATCTTACAAAATAGATCCAACATATGAAGCAGGATTTTTTTTTTTTTGCACAGCCATAATAAATATTAATGCTGCTCCAATCCAGCCATGTAAGGAAGGATCAATTTTTGCTAGATTTCGGTGGAGCTCAGTGTTGATAGATAGCATCAGGCACAATCTGCTGTAACAGCAGTAAGGCTGAGGAGGAAGCCATGGAATGATGTCTTGCCTCAGCAAATCCCATGCTAGGTTGCTCTTGGCTCTTGCTCCTTTCCAAGTTCAGGCAGTTTAAGTTTTATAAAGTAAATTTTCAATCCAATGCTCTGTTTCTGGTCTCATTATTCCATTCTTGGTTAGCAAATCTCAAGTGACTTTTCTGTCATGATTTTAATGTCTTGCCATGTTTCCTGTCCATGAAATGTTTCCTTGCTTTTCTGTGCCCAAGAACTCTATAATCTTTGGAATGGAGCTGGATGGCTGTGTTCCGATTATCACATTTTCATGGAAAGTAGAGACTGAAAAACTGCTGTATATCTGAGGGCTAAAATGCTCTTATTTATTTATTTACTTCATTTATATACCGCTTTTCTCAGTCCTCGTGTGACTCAAAGCAATTACCAATAGCAAAAATTCAATGTTTAATATCATAAAAACAGTTTAAAATGAATAAAATAATAACATAATAAACAGTTAAACATCAATATAACATCTCATTAGCGCCTCAAGTAAAATCACGATCCAATCTCATCATCCGTTGTTCCGTATTCCTATGTTCATTACAATGCTAAGGAAATGCCAGAACTTTCACTTGCCTTTTCTATAAGTAATGAATCAATCAATTCCCGCTATTTTCCATTAAGTATTCTATAGTTCATGTTGAAAACTGTGCTAAATTCATCACTTAACATAAGATATTATTTGAACATTTCCTCAAAGAAATACCATTGTTGGATCTCTGTTGGCCATCTCTTCAGTTTTGAAATACCTCTACAGATGTAAGGGCAGCATCTCATTCAAAGGTGCTTTTGGTAATTTCTTGCAAATGCAAGATTTTATCTCAATGCACTACTGCTGTTTTGTCAAAATTTATATTATGTATCTTTATTGAAAATATGGGATTGCTATAATGAAGTCATCATTTTAAAATACACTTTTATGGGTCAGGACTTCACTAGAGACTTCATGTTGTCACAGCACACAAAGTGGTTGCAGATAGCTCACAGTGAATACACGTAGCCTAACCTGAAAGTCTGTGGGTGTCACTTTTGAAATTTCTGGAAGAAAAGTGGAATATAAATGCTTGAAAAGATTATGGTAGTTATAGTTGTTGATCTTGCTGTGCACCCTCAAATATTTTTATGGGGTGTCTAAGGTGAACCTATAATAGGGTTTTATGGGGCAGAGAGGGTGCAATTCATTCAAGATCACCCAGTGGGTTTCCATAGCTGAGTGGAGAATCAAACCCTTATCTCCAGAATTGTAGTACAAAGCTTGGACCACTATATCATGCTGTTTTCTACATTAATTCCCTCCCACTGTTGGTAGTAGGAGAAGGTGTTGGCACTGCTGCTGCTGGGGGTGGTATTGTTAAAGCCAAAAAGTATGTTTGCTAACTATAGCACAATAATAGTGATACTAAAACAACTATCAGCTAATGAGGATACAAGATTTTTTTATTTATATCTTTCCTTCAATGGCTGGGGAAGTGGTGGCAATGATACAGCAGTAACCAGAAATATGGGGCTGGAAAGGAGGCTTCTATCCTTTTCCACTGCATTGCTGCTACCCTGAAGATGTACACACACAGCCTATGCCAGACTAGTATATACACTGTCTGAGAGGTGTGTGTGTTCATATATTTGTGTGTATTTGAGAGACAGAATGAGAGATACAGAAAGGTGTGGGTGTGTATAAAGAATCATAAAATAATAGAGCTGGAATAGACCACATGGGCCATCTAGTCCAACCCCTTGTCATGCAGGAAAAGCACAATCAGAGTACTTCTGACAGATGGCCATCCACCCCTTGCTTAAAAGCCTTCAAGGAAGGAGCTTTCACCACACTCTGAGGCAGAGAGTTCCACTGCTGAACAGTTCTTACAGTCAGGAAGTTCTTCCTAATGTTCAGCAGGAATTTCCTTTCCTGTACTTTGGACCCACTGCTCCAAGACCTAGTCTCCAGAGGAAAAGAAAACAAACCTGCTCCTTGTTACTTATGACATCCTTTCATATATTATTTATACATGGTTATCGTGTCTCCTCTCAACCTTCTCTTCTGCATGCTAAACATACCCAGCTCTTTAAGATGTTCCTCACGGGGCATATTATAATAAAATGAAAACATGGCAGTCAATATTGGCAACTACAAGCCTGCATTCCCACTCCATATAGTCATTGTGTTTTGATTTCAGATGTCATACCACCTTTGAATGTCTACTTCTGAAGGAGAACTGATTTATGAGGTTACCTCTGATGGCTTAGGGAACTCATAGTAAAGGCAAAACTATGCATTTCACAGGCACATTGGACATTGCTTCAGCAAATAACTGTGTTTGCTGTGACCGTCACAGAGATTTGCTGCAGCATGGCACAAAAATCTGCTCTTCACTCTACTTAAAGTCGTTGAAATTTGTAAAATACATTAAAGAATTATGTACCCTACCTGTTAATCTATCAACACATGTATGTCTTTGCAAAAATGGCAATCCACAGAAAAAATCATCTCCAAACACAAAGTATATTTCAAGGGTCACTTTGGTCAGGGGTTTATGTTGTTCTGAATTTCATAGCTTAAGCTAGAGACAATGGAATGTGCCTAAAAGAGACAAACAAAAATAGCCCTGTGCTGTAAGATCATGCCCTAAAAGGAAATGATAAAGTGGCAATAAATGGGATAGCAGCGATAGGCATGGATTCTGAGAGAAACACTAGTACAAAGCAAAAGTGATGTAACAGTGGTGATAAGAGGGTGTTTGTTTGTTTTTTAGGAAGGAAATACAATATTTGATCAAAATCAAGTCAAGAATTAAAATGAGCCTTTTTCACTGGAGAGAAGTTTTTTACCCCACTGGCCTGTTCAGAAGAATACTGACCATACAGGCACAAAAGGAGGATGTCAGCTTGAAATCTGTCCTATTAATTATAAATGGTTTGATAATTTAGGATAGGCATGCCTGACTTGTAACGAAAAGAGATATAATTAGAAGTAAATAAAATTGCATGAGCCTTATATATGCAAACTTTAATATTATACTAGACACTTGCCTGGACTTCTGCCTCCACCTCTGACTTTCCTGCCAAGGAAAACTGGACAGTTCTCTGAGGTACTCGGAGCATCTGAGCAGTGATGTGAAAATACTCATTACTCCCTGCATCATTGAGAAAAAAATGGTCCTTGACACTCAAGAAACCTCAGCAAGGAAAAGGAAATGAGACAGAAGGCTCTTCTTGCAGTTAGATTGTTGGGGAAAATATATTTACATCACACACAAACATACTTTTCATGTTTATCTTTTTAATTCTTTCTAGTTATTGTTTTGATGTGAACATTTATAGTATATAGGGAAATTGCAAACATAAAAAATACATCCTGTACAGAAATGTGGTTAGGGCAGAAAAAAATGTATTTTGTACAAAATATACTAATGCTTCTGCAAAAATACTGGTTGTCTGCCAGATAGCCTGGACCTGAGTCATAACTAGCACTTTGAATTGTGGAAACAAACTGGAAGTCAGTTTTTGTGTGTGGAAACACATTTAAAGATATCATAGAAGAGACTTCATAGCCTTCTGCATATCGCGCATATTCTTTACCTCTGAGATACAGAATTTCCCACCTACCTGCTACAATAGGTTCTGATATGCCTTCAACTACCAAGATTAAGGAAAAGCAGCTAGTAGCTCCAATGTCAACAGTGTGGAGAATCCATTTCAGGATTAAAGGAGTTATCTGATTAAACTATTTTAGTTAGAGAGAACTTTACATCTTCAAAGTTCAGACTGAAATGCAAAATGAATGCACTATTCTACTGATAGTGTCGCAACTAGCTACTAGCCACTGTTTCATTATAGTAATTGTGCATAATTACTATAACTGGGGAAACTTCAGAGGCTCATTTCTCCCTCATTTTTACAGCTATTGGGGTAAAACTCACTACAATGGTTGAACACATCTACCACTCTTAGTCCACCAAAGTTCAGAATGTTTGACTTATCCACAGATATTTGGGGAATTTTCAAAGTTTTTATAAACAACATTTGTTTAATCATAAAGAAAATATGTTCCTAGTTTTAAAGTGTTATTCCTTCTTTAATTGCGGAGTCCTTACTTAGAAAGTAGTAGTTCTACTCCGGGAACTTTGTTTTTGCAAAAAACCTTGTTAAATGAGTGGACGATGATGTTAAATTGGTGGACTGGAGACTACAGCAAAATGCGCTATAACACCATGTCCCTTATACAAAAACAATGTTTCTGCAGTTCAATAATTTTCTGCCATGTTTTTATGATAGATCTAATTAGGAAATGACATTTTTAACCTAGGAACAAAAATTTATTGGAACTCTGGCTGGCTATAGAGGGGTCTTTCTGAGATTTACAAAAGATTTACAAAACTAAAATAATTAAGGTATGGGGAAGTTTTGATTCTTAAATATTTGGTGCAGGCCATGCCCATGTATTGGATATCATATGTATTGAATATTGTAAGTACAAATTTAACTAATTTGATCCAAATTATGAGGACTAATGAAAAATGCACACCTCTACCTAGCTAACATTGCTTGGCAAACTATGAAATTCAAAAGGACAATGGACAGTTTTACTCCAGGAATCTTACTATCTGGTAATGTAATGTGCATTAATTGAGGCAGAAAAAGATTTGGTGCTTGGTTACCTTGGTGATGAGTGATAAAAAACAAACATGTATTACTTTATTTTTTTTAATTAAGTATAGTTAGAGTAAAGGTGAATGTTAATGCTGCATTTTTGTGTCAAAAGCAATTAAGAATTGTATAAATTTACGCTGCTCTCCAGCATGAAATATAAAATGTTAGTATAAGTGTCAAGTAACATTTTCTATAGGCTCATTTCTAACCACTGTCCTTCCATAGCAAATGAACATTTCAAGATTCAGCTGTTCACATGAGTACACTCTGCTTCTAGCAAGCAGTTTTGCATATGACATAGTTGCATATTTTGGTGAAAAACATTTCCATAGGGTGGATGTAGATACATTTACAAATACCATGGTCAGATCTGGTGTCTCAAGGTATGGGCCAAGCTGATGCATAAGTTTTAATTGTGTGAAGATGTTCCTGGCCACCGCTGACACCTGGGCTTCCAGGGTCAGCAATGAGTCCAGGATTACCCCCAGACTGTCACACTGTGTCTTCAGGGGGAGGGTGACCCCATCCAACACAGGCTGAAGCCACACACCTCTGGTCTGCCTCCCAACTGATCAGGAGTACCTCTGTTCTGCCTGGATTTCCTTTCAACTTGTTACCCCTTATCCAGTGCATTAGTGATGACAAAAACTGTTTTAGGGGCAGGACAGCATCCTTGACATTCAGTGGAAAGGAGTAATAGAGTTGGGTGTCATCCACATAAATTTGACACTGAACTCCCAAGCTCCAGTTGATCTCTCCCAGTGGTTTCATGTTAAACAGCATGGGGGACAAAATTGAACCCTAAGGGGCCCCACAGGACACCAGCCAGGAAGTTGAACAGGAGTCCCCCAGCACCACCATGTGGGTCCGACCCTCTAGGAAGGACTGGAACCACGGTAAAACAGTGCCCCCTAGCCCCATCCAGAAGAGACGACCCAGAAGGATACTATGGCCGATGTTATTGTAAGCTGCTGTAAGGTCCAGGAAAACCAGAAAGAACACATTCTCCCTGATTAGTTATCTTCATAGATCATCCACCAAGGCAACCATGACCAGGCCTGAAACCAGATTGAATTGGATCCAGATAATCAGTTTCATCCAAGAACCTTTGGAGTTGTGAGGCCACCATCTTCTCTAGAACCTTTCCCAGAAAGGGGAGATTGGATACTGGCCAATAATAACTCAGTTGAGTGGGATCCAGTACTGGTTTCTTTAATAGGGGTCCTACTACTGCCTCCTTGAAACTAGTTGGCATTATGCCCTGGGTCAGGGAGGCATTTACCAGCACCTTCACCTACTCTGCCAGTCCCCTCCTGGTTGATTTAATAAGCCAGGATGGGCAAGGGTCCAGAGAGCAGGTGGTTGCTCTTATTCCTCCTAAGATCTTGTCCATGGCCTTGGGCTGGATAATATGTGTTTAGATTGCTTTATATTTTGATGAGATGTGTTTTATTGTTTACCTGTGTTGCATTTAATTTTTGCCAAATTTATAAGCCACCTTGAGTCCTCTTTGAGGTCAAGAAAGGTGAGGGTAGAAATGAAATAAATAAATAATGAATGCATATATTAAAATAAGTTGAAAGGAATTCATAGAACCACGAGAAACCATGGCTTTAAGATCAGCTAGGGGGGACCTGCTCTCAGTCCCACCCTCTTCGCAAGCACAATTGCTGGTGACAAGAGACACCCCCCCCCCCCCAGCTGTGGAACTCTGTAGTGATACCACACAGGCCCCATCCCTCCTGTTCTTTAGAAAAAAATATTAAGACGTGGCTTTGTACACAGGCATTTGTTGAAAAGGATATTACGGAATTAGACTTCAACAGCCTGAATAATGTCTTTGGATTTTAAGAAATGACTATTTATTGATTTATTTACTTCACTTCTACTCCACCTTTTTTGACCCTTGAGGGGACTCAAGGTGGCTTACAAATCAGGCAAAAATTCAATGCCACAGAGGTAAACAATAACACAAATCTCATCTAAATATAAAACAATCTAAACATATAGCAATTAAAATATGTATCAATCAATCAAACAGATTAAAACCATATAAAATTCTGAGACTATGGATAATTATGAGATCAAGACTTGGCACTTTATATGGTTCTAATTTTTTGATTCTCTATGTGTTTTAATTGCTCCTGTGTTATAACTGTTTTGTTTTGTTGTTTTCTTTACAATTTGATGGGGTGAGTTTTATTGTTATGTCCATGCAACATTTAATTTTCCCAGAGTTTGTAAGCTTCCTTGAGTTCCTGGCAGGGTGAGAAAGGTGGGGTAAAAATGAAGTAAATAAATAAATAAATAAATAAATAAAGACAAACAGATGTTTCAGTTACGTCAACGGGACTGCATTAACACTGGCATCAATGTTGGAGTGGATCCGATAAACTTTATCTCCAAAGGACCTTAAAAATTCCTTGCAATGAGCTGCTGATTGTCAGAGATCCCTGGCTGAGTAGGGTTCCCTGACCACTCGAAACAGCCCTCTTGGGTGGTTCCTTGCAGATGCAATGTTGGTGGCAATAAAATATTTCTTTGCCATCTTCATTGCCATGGAACAGGCTTTTAAATGAGCTATAGACCGTGCCCAGTTGGATTTGCTGTGAGATTTACTCTATTTTCCATTTCACTTGCTTCATCACCTAGAGTACCAGGGCACTGTTTTGGCTCTGCTTTGTGAAAGGAGACATTCAGATACGATTGTGTCAACTACTCTGGTGACTGCCATGTTCCAGTGGTCTGCCAGAGCTTCAACGAAATCTCCTACCGAAGAAGCTGTAAAATCCCCAAGAGACATCAGGAATCCATCTGTATCCCTAAGCCTTCTGGGGCGGACCTTCCTAGTCAGTCCTCCACCCTTGCAGAGGTTGAGAGCCCCAGTGAGTCTAAACCTGACCTAGTATTGATAGGTTCATGATAAAGGAATTCTGGACAGTACTGTCACCATCATCCCACCCCGAATAAAAAAACAGGTCTTAGCCCATTAAGCCCTTTCATTTTCAAGTGAATGCCCCAAAGCAACTAATAACGTAGGCTGCTCCCATTAGTTCTGCTTAAGAAACTTTTGCTGTGTCAATATATTCATGGGTTAGATTTTTAGTTCATCAGGCTCTCCAAAGGAGACTGATGGCTTCATGCAAACTCCCTCTTATGGATAATAGTGGACATCCATTGAACTCCCTGCATAGGATGGCATTCTGAAAGAATCAGATCTCACCTCAGATTGAGACAGTACACTGGCCTGCCAAGTTCATCAGTGTCTGATTTGATGGGTAGCAGCTCTGTGGAGAAGCCTCAGATGTGTTGACTTCAATTCCTTTAAACTCCACCCAGCATGGCCACACTACCAGGGATCCTTGAAACAGCTATTCTCTAAGAGATCTGAGAAATGGAGAATGAGATCCCAGAGTTGAAATTTAGATTGGGATGAAATGTAAATTATGGTATCAGATTGTATATGATGGCATAAGACCATCTAATTTTCTTATCCTAAATACTCCAAAAATACTGTTTATATTTATATATAAGCCAAACTTAAATACAACTTGATTGCAGGTAAGGGGGGTTAAAATGAATGATTTTGATATGACCCAAGTATAAGTGAAGGGTCATTCTACAGAGAGGGGGAAACAGCAACACTGCCCCTGGCTGCTGCCACCAATTTTATTGCCCAGGCTTTCTTCTTTCTACTCAAAGAAGGGGTCTTTTTAATAAATAAAAGTTAAGACACAATATAAACTCTTATCCAAAACAGGAATCACCCCCTTTCCCTGAAGAGTTGCAAAAGACAAGAGCGTAGTCCATCCCAGGAGAATCTAAAAGAAGGGTGTCATGTGAGTTGAAAACCAAATAATTACAAGTTCGGATTCTAGCTCAGAATTGTTCTCACTCTATCACTCTCTTTGTTTCTCCACTTGCGACTGAACATACAAAATTGCAATAAGGTACAGTGAGATAAAATGTTGATTTTCCTTAATGATAAATGAATTGCAAGATTTTAAATTGAGATGATGAATGTGGAAAGTCAGAAATCTTCTTGCTACAGCAGCCAAAGCCCCCTTTAAGCATCCATCTCATAAAAATGTCGGGGATATTTAAAAGAGAAATATGCTAAAATTAAAATGGAGTAGAAAAAAAGTCATTTCATATCTTTAATGACATAATGAAGTCTTTTTAATGTAATTTTCTTTACTCTTCTGATTACATATTCCAAAAGAGAGTCTTAACTTCCAGCTTTATTAGGTGGAATGTTTGTCATCATTACGGGTTAAGTATTTTCATAAACATTTGATGAATATTAACCGTTTAAAATTACAAAAATACTTTTACTCTCACTCCATTGACTGCTAGATATGGAAATATTAATATCTAAGTGGAGTCAAGATGCTTGTAAAGTACATAAACTCCAATACATATATACGTTTTGGACAGAAGGTTGAGAGGTTTTATGATGGCATGTTTAATCTTTCTGGTAGCATTCCCTGTACATATGCATTAATATTGGGAATGTGGAGGTCATTGCCCCCACTAAATGAAAAGTTTGTCCCCAAATGAAATTTTCTCTCTCTCTAGCATTGCAGAAAGTGAAAATCATTCACACACATAATGTTTGCTAGTTTTGCATTTCTTTGTCTGTTTTCTTTGAATGTTTGAACTATATATTGAAATGAGCAAATTAAATAATAAGTTATTACAATGCCATAAAACTGAGAGGTGCCAGAAGTGATGTAAAGTCCAAAGTTCCCATTAAAGGGCAACAACCCAATTTTGCCCCTTCCTGTAGCTACACCTCTGCCAACCTAAATAACAGAAATAGCTTTATTTTTCTCCTTGTATATAATCATACTGGTTGAACTTGCCCCATCCATGATAATCAAACCCAGTCTGCCAAGGATTTGACAGAGCTTTAAGCTTTCTCTACTACAAATTATCCTTGCCCATTAATGGATTGTGTAGTCTGAGAAAATGGGGGATGGAATGGTTGCTGTATGCGCATCAGAGTATATCGCAAAAAATAAGTGGCTTGAACTTTTGTGAATACATAAACTGTGCCTTCACAAAAAATCAGGTCTTTCTCAGAATTTCAGAAGGCTATCATGGTGTAATAATTAGAGAACAGACAAGAAGTGGAGAAGCCAAGTTTCTGTTCTTTATACTCACCACCATATGCCTGTCCAATTGACCTTGGATCAATCACTATCAGTCTTGCCTGCTTCACATGTTTTTGTGGAGGAAATGGAGAAGAATCATGAATGCCACACTTTGTTTTGTGAATATACATCTCCCTTTTTGGAGGGTGGAGGAAGATGGATGAATATATATATATATATATATATATATATATATATATATATAATGATAAGGAGCAATGTTTCTGTTTTACTTCAGCTGTCCCTAGGGTTTGTATCTGAAAGTGCAAAAAAAATGTATATTTGGATGTCCAACCAGATCTAGAATTCTATGAGAGTTAAACTTGAATATTTTCCAGTGTCAACAAAGGAACATAAATCAAAATTAATTTTGAAATGTAGAAAGCTGTCTTAAAATGTGTCCATCTAGGTTAACATTGTTTATACTCACTGACTATAACTACCCAAGTTTTTAGCATAAACATTTTCCTAGCCCTACAAGGAATAACAGGGATTGAAAGATGAGTCTCCACTATTTCTCGCCTTATGGGTTTTAACAGAAGAATTCTATCTACATGTTTATCCATGAATAGTGAACTTTTTGATATCCTCAGTATAGTGACAGGGATGTCTTTAAATAGCAAAATGTGTTCACTAGCATGTTTTATACATGAATAATCTGCCAGGTTCTTTGGAAAGGAAAGAGCAACATTTACAAGGTTATCAAGATTTTATGGCAATAGTTGAGATATGGTTTTTTGTCTCTGCCCTACAGGCTATAAACTGGGTCATTTTAATTAAATCTGGTGAAACTGAAGCCAGAGTAAAGGGGCTATACAACCCAAGGGTCCCATTAGAAAAATACTGGCCATGCCCTGTCTGAGTAGACTTAATAACAATTGGGGGGGGGGTGGGGGGTGATTCATTTTCTAATTGTTACTGAATGTATAGGGATTCATCGCCACGTCTTTTTACCCTCGTGGTAAACAGGGGAGTTAATGTGCCTCACCCTGAAGATAAAGCTCCATCTGGAGACAACCAACTTCACATTTGGCTTCCTTCCTCTATCTCTGGCAAGAGGAGGCAAAAATATACAGTTATTTTCTTATGGCAAAACTGACATCACAGCTACAAAACCGAACTTTAGGGAAATATTTAAGGGAACTGATTAATCATCACCCCACTTTCCCATTTGGATGCAGTGTGAGTCTTCTAATAATGATTGGCATTCTCTTCCAAAACATCTTGCCCTTCCATATGAAAAAGAGCACTGTTACAGTTGCTGCTCAGTCTTAGGGCCCATCCAGACAGGGCCCATAATGCAGGAGATCCTGTGGTTTTACTGGAGGTGGTCAAATGACATCTCAGGTATAACTGAATTAATTGGGGACAAAGCAGGGAAACCCTGCTTTATTTTGAATGAATTCGACACCTAGAAAGACCCAGATCTTTCATAAGGTCCGGGTCTTTCCAGCCGTGACTCCTGTGTGGATTGGGCCTGGGGATTGTATCTACACAGCTGTCTTGGGATTTCTAGGCTGCTGTAGCCCAGAAAACCCAAGACAGCATCCATTCTCCTCACTGCCACAATCCTCCTAGCCCCCACCTCTCCTGGCACATTTTTTCTCTATGTGTCAGGAGGATTGTGGCAGCAGTTTCATGACTTCTAAGTGAATAATTTTTAATTTTAAACCTTTCCTGGGGGATTTTCTTTGGTGTCTGGGTGCCCTGCAAGAAGGTCCGGCAGGGCATCAAGACACTGCCCAAAAATGAAGGGGTTTCAGTGGGGAAGTGTGTGGACTTTAACACGCACCCCATCAGGCTTCTTAAACTTGATTGGGCATGGGTTAAAGCCCTGTGAGGAACTGGTCTTAGATGCCAAAGCTCATCCACATTTTACTTTTAATGCTATCTGTTTTATCCTGTGGAATCTTGGCATTTGTAGTTTGGTGAAGCACTGGCTCTCTATGGCAAAAAGTTCTAAACAAACCTCCAACTGCAAATACTACAATTTTATAGGACGCAACCATATATGCACAGTTTACCGTGTCCTCTATTTCTAAGTTAGCCTGTTACTATTGGATTAAGAGGATAGAATGAAGGAAAAAAAACCCTCTGATGGTGGTTTAGCTTACCACTAGAGTATATTGTTGATTATCCATGATATGTAACAAGCATAATTGCTACAAGTGCTGCCCATGAGGCTGACCTTAGCATTGGTTGGTGTTGCTTTAGTTGGTTTGTAAAGCAACCAAATACCAATGCATCACATAACTGCTGAATAAGGTGTTCTGAGAGCAAAGTAGGTGGGGGAGTGAAAATGGTTGTTTTTAAAAGCAGTTGAAAAAGTTAATAGCAATAAATCAAAACATTTGTGGGGCATGGCACTGTGAAGCCACTTTTTCTAACAACACCCATTGGTTAGAACAAAATAGTTATTGTACCTCACAATATTAAAAGGGACAGGAGATCTAGATCAGGGGCCTTCAATTTAGTTAGAACCTTTCAAAATCCAGCCATCCTTTCCCATCCATGATAGGGTTCACTCTCCTCCCACCAGCTTCCACCTCTGCAGTTATTCACCTTTTCTTATCCTCTCTTCCCTGGAGGTAAAACAGCGGCCCATACACTCTTTCAGCTAACAGACCAGTTTATCAGAACTCACAGCCTCATTTATCAGTCCGATTCATCTTACCTTTCAGCCTTTGAGGAAAGCAATGTGGGGGAGGGATGGCAAGCTGCCTTTTTAAAAGAAACTGGAGGTAGCTATGAGCATTGATATGAGAAACTAGGAGGGTGTTGAGTTTTTTTTTCACTCAAGCTGACATTTAAGCTGTTTCATACATTTGAAATCAAACAAGGGAAGCCAGATGGGCTCCATCCCATCCTCATCAAGATAGCTTCAGGATGAAGAGTGGTTACAGACCTAACAAAACTTTAGAAAGAATGGGGACAAGGATCATCTGTTTATCAAAACAAATTTGTATGGAGACATTAGGTGCAATATATATTTTCACTGATTTTGAAGGATGTTAACAAGATTCATAAAAAATATAAATAAATTGTCTTCATATTTAAACTGTAGCTTTCACTACTTGAAGAGATGGTAGGCTTTAAAAAGAGGCTCAACAAATTTATGGAAGCTGGGGCTACGAGTGGCAGTGTATCAAGAGAGACAGGTATCCCCTCCAAGGGGATACAGCCTCCATAAATCAGTTCTCGTTTTAAACCTTATCTCACACACCACAGGAAATGCCAGTGAGGTAGGCAACCCATTGTTTAAGAAGGCTCAATGAAGACTCAGTTCAGATGGGATGCATACAATCTCCATGGTTATCTCCTTCCCTTATTTATCTAATAAAAGAATGTGCTTGACTCATCAGACGAACATCTGTCTGATGTTCACCTACGTCATTGTCTTCTCTTGTTTCGAAGGATTTTATGGCCAGAATCACTGGGTTGTTGTAGGTTTTTTGGACTGTATGGCCATGTTCTAGAAGCATTATTTCCTGACATTTCGGCTGCATCTATGTCAGGCATCATCAGAGGTTGTGAGGTCTATTCGAAACTAGGAAAATTGGGTTAATATACCTGTTGAAAGTCCAGGGTGAAAGAACTCTTGTCTGTTGGAGCTAGGTGTGAATGTTTCAATTGGCCATCTTGATTTGCATTTGATGGCCTGACAGTTTTTTTGGTGTGACTTGCTACTGCCTGGGGAGATCCTTTGTTGAGAGGAGATTAGCTGTCCCTGATTGTTTCCTGTCTGGAGTCCCCCTGTGTTTGAGTGTTGTTCATTATTTAGAATTATAATTTTAGAGGGTTTTTTTAATACTGGTAGCCAGATTTTGTTCATTGTCATGGTTTCCTCCTTTCTGTTGAAATTGTCCACATGCTTGTAGATTTCAATGGCTTCTCTGTGTAGTCTGACATGGTAGGTGTTAGAGTGGTCCAGCATTTCTGTGTTCTCAAATAATATGTTATGTCCAGGTTAGTTCATCAGATGCTCTGCTATAGCTGACTTCTCTGGTTGAAGTAGTCTGCAGTGCCTTTCAAGTTCCTTGATTCATGTTTGGGCAATGCTGCATTTGGTGGTCCCTATGTAGACTTCTCCACGGCTGCATGGTATACAGCAGACTCCTGCAGAGGTGAGAGGATCCCTCTTGTCCTTTGCTGAACGTAACATTTGTTGGACTTTCCACAGATAAATAAACCCAATTTTCCTAGTTTACAAGAGACCTTACAACCTCCAAAGATGCCTGCCATAGATGCAGGCAAAACATCAGGTAGGAACATAAAGCCCGAAAAACCTACAACAATCCAAAACAATATTTGTTTTATCAAAATTTGCACAACCACACAAGTTTGTAACCTCCGGCCAAATAGAAAAAAAGTAAAAAAAAATATTTTTGATCCCATGGAGAAGCGCAGTTCCCTGTGATCTGTTCAATCAGTTATGGCAAAAGAAATCCCACAAGCAGTTCAACGAAAGGTTCTCCAAAATGTTGTGGGGTGGATAAATGGCAAATTTATGGAGAATGTTTGTGTGAACTAATTCACACTGTGCAAAAAAGGAAAGAAACAACAACATAGTATTTAAAATTTCAACTAACAAAAACCTAACAGTATTTCAGTGAAAGACCCCGGGGGCCATCCAGTCCAACCCCCTTCTGCCATGTAGGAAAAACACGATCAAAGCAAAGAATTCTGGGAGGAGGGTCTGGGCAAGGAAAAGTGTCTGGGCATGAAGGATGTGGCAGAGAAAGGGTCTGTGCCCTGGCAGGATGCTTCTGTTGTTGTTACTGTTATTGTTTCCAAAAACACAAAATTTTAATTTCCCAGGAGGAAGAAAGAGGAGGAGGCATGAAGTAGCATGGAACCATGGAGACCTTCACTATCACCCATGGAGCCCCAAGGGCTCCGTGGAGCACATTTTGAGAATTCCTGTGTTAAACTATTATTATTATTCTCTTTCACATCTCTGTTGGAAACCCTTGAACATTAGCTAGCCTCAGAACCCATGAAGAGTTCTAATTCTAATTTTATAATTCTAAAATTCATGCTTAGTTCACTGAAGTCATTGGCAGTCACCACTCATTAAAGACTTTATCAAGTTTTTTATTAAGTTATTTGATTTCCAAAGCTAAACTTGAACAATTCCTTTAAAATGTTTTTTTTTCTTTAAAGATTAAGGGTATGCAAAATTAGAGTCCAGGGCCCCAGAACAAGAATTTGGCACAGTTGTGCAAATGCAAAGAAATGTTGGTATGTTGCTGCTATCAGTGATCATGCAATTAAGGATCCTGTTTTTTAAAACCCCATTTCTTTATGAGCTCTCCCTCACAAATAATCTGCTCCTCTTTTATCTAACCCTGAGTTTTAGCATTTTATATTGCACATGCAGCTCACTCATTATCATTGTGGTTGTGGATATTGTATTTTTATATTGTTTATTGTATTCATATGTTTTATGTATTTCACTGTGTTGTCATTTGTGTCTTTAGTTTTTATTTTATTGTAATTTGTTGTTTGGGCTTGGCCTCATGTAAGCCGCCCCGAGGTCCTCATTGGGGGAGATGGTGGCGGGGTATAAATAGTTGTTTATTATTATTATTATTATTATTATTATTATTACTACTACTACTACTACTACTAATTGTCATAGAATACTAGATTCATGTAATAAAGGCCTAAGAGAATATAACCCCTAGGGTAAACCAAGGCACTGGGCTTAGGGCTTTTGTTATAAGATCATTGTATTATACTTTTATATTCCTCTGTAGAAAGTTTTACCAGCAGTGGCAAAGGCCAAAAAAGTCAGGTATAGGTTAGAGGAGCTCTGAACCTACTCTATCATTGTGATACAGCCATGACTGGCCCAAATTTAATAAGTTGCCTGACACACCTCCCATGTCTGGCCCAATACCACCTTAATAATGGAGCTATTGCCAGGCAATTGAGCATGGAGCATTGTGGAAATCCTTTATGATCCTTCACACTGCTGAGTTCCAAGAAAGCTAAGCTAGTAGCTAGCCAGTAATTGCTAAGGATCTTCACCTCCTCTCCCCAACACACATACTCTAAACAATTATAAAGCCTAGATACAGAGAAGAACCAAAGTGAAAGTATCAATATAGCAAGGATAAAATTAAAGGGGAGGATTTCTTTTCACTGTCTTCCACAGTAATGTATGAAAAGAAAATGTGTGTTGCCATGTCAAGGTCTGTGTGGTTTGCAGGTCTGCAGCAGCTTTGGAAAGCTGAACACTTTGAAACTGTTTAAAACAATTCAAAATACTCATTTTGAAGATACCAAGTCAGTCCTTTTGTGCCATCTACTCAATAGTGTTTGTTATTCTGAAACAGTAGTTCCTCACTGCCAACCCAGTCCTGCTGCATGGAAAAACAGCAGCAAAAAAACAAAACAAAACAAAACAAAACAAAACAAAACAAAACAAAACACACTTCTCAGGTCATTGATAATTTCAAAAATAATTTGGCATTTATTCTCTTCTAAGATAGATAAATTGTTTTTTGAAAAATCTGAAAGGCACAGCCATTCCAAAGAGTCTGAATTCTTTACGCATTGCTATTCTTTGGTGCGGGTGTAGGAACAGTTCTTAAGCAGCATGTGGGAAAAGTAATTTTTGTACTACAATGCCCACAAACCCCCTTGGCAGCATATGATCGAGCTCCAAATCATAACTACATATATTCAGTAAGAACCTGAGTATAGATATCATAATAGATGCTAAGGCTTCACAAGAAAGGCATTAATTAGTTCCAGCTCATAGTACAAACACACACACCATCTATTCACATCCAGTAGTAGAACTGGGTCTCTAAACTACTAATTCGACCCAGATAACCCTTAGCTGGTGATCATATTCCCCATCATTGGCTAGATTGAGCCTCGAGTGTACTTTTTTCTGAAATAGAGATAGAATGGAAATTTATCATTCCGAAATTTATCAATCTGAAACTGAATTTAAAGTTCTGGACCCCTCCGGAAACTTAAGTAGGAACAGAAAACAGCATGTCAAAGGTTCCCACAATTTTGGGGGTAGTTTTTTTTTCTTTTGTTTCTGGCACAACATAAACCAGGGGTCTTCAAACTTTTTAAACAGAGGGCCAGGTCACAGTCCCTCAAACTGATGGAGGGCCGGATTATAATTAGGGAAAAAATGAATTAATTCCTATGCACACTGCACATACCTTATTTGTAGTGCAAAAAACACTTAAAAATGATACAAAAATCAGGGACAGCTAATCACCTCTCAACAAAAGATTCCCCCAGGCACTAACAAGCCACACCAAAAAACTGCCAGGCCATCAAATGCTAATCAAAGTGGTCAGTTGAAACATTCACACCTAGCTCCAAAAGACCAGAGTTCTTTGTCCCACCCTGGTCATTCCTCAGATATATAAACCCAATTTTCCTAGTTCCAACAGACCTCACTTCCTATGAGGCTGCTTGCCATAGATGCAGGTAAAACGTGAGGAAAGAATGCCTCTAGAGCATGGCCATATAGCCTGAAAAAACCTACAAAAACCCAATACAAAAATTAAAATGAAAAACTAGTTTAACAAATATAAACTTATTAGTATTTCAGTGGTGAGTGTGGGCCTGCTTTTGGCTGATGAAATAGGATTGTTGTTGTTGTTGTTGTTGTTGTTGTTGTTGTTGTGTGCTTTCAAGTCATTTCAGACTTAGGTTGACACTGAGCGAGGACTGGGTAAATGACCTTGGAGGGCCGTATCTGGCCCCCGGGCCTTAGTTTGAGGACCCCTGACATAAACAGTGGGCCTGTGTGATCAGTGAAAAAAATGTTTTAATACCCATTACTCAATTAAGATGGGGGGGGGGGGGAGAGAAGCACAGAGAATAGTTTCTAATCTGTTTCTAAAATATTATTAGGGGTCTGCATCATAACGATAACAAAGGGGGGAGTCCACCCCCTTTATTCTGCCAGGCAGGAAAAGCACAGTCAGACCACCCCCAACAGCTGCCTGTCTAGCCTTTGAAATAACAACAATAACAATAGGAAACCTACTAGGTAAACTTTGGAGTTGTGAGAAAGAACACTGAGAAGTTGGAGGCAGCAGGGGCACAAGGAGGTAAGCAGAATTCTGTGAAATGAAGTTTGGGAAGACGAGGACAGCTGTGGCAGAGAATTCAAAAAGGCCTGCGCTAAACTCCATTTCCCAGAATTCTGATTGCTTCCTGCATTAAAACACTTTGGTTTTTGCCTCTCCAGGTTGGAGAAGTTACTTTTTAAATGGAGGTGATGAATTTTCTGCAGGTCAGCAGTGCCAGAGAATTTAAAAGACCCTGCCCTAAACTACATTTCCCGGAATTCTGCTTGCTTCCCGCATTAAAGCCTCAATGTGAGTGTGGTCTCCGCCTCCCTCGCTCTGGGCCCACCATATGCCAGAAGGGCTTCTTTCTTGCCTGCCCAATCAGCCACCACCACCACCCCGCAGCCACCGGCACCGCCTCCTCCTTGGCGTGGAAAGCTGGGCTACTTCCTCCACTCCTGCCTTAGCATCTTCCTCAGGGTCCTTTGGGAGAACCAAACCCAGCCCTTTGTTTATGCACACTATATCCATGGGGAAAGTGAAGAAAATACAAAGTGAAATAGTACAAACAGCATGGGGAAGCTTTTGAATTTGGAATTCTAGACTCCTCAACAAAAGCCCAAACATGAATCAAGGAGAATGAAAGGCAACTACCACAACCAGAGAAGTTAGCCATATCAGAGCACTTGATGAACCAGCCTGGACACAATATATTATTTGAGAAACACAGAAATGCTTGACCACTCGAAAAACTACCATATCAGACTACACAGAAAAGCCATTGAAATCCACAAACATATGGACAATTTCCACAGAAAGGAACCATGACAATGAACTAAATCTGGCTGCCAGTATTTAAAACTCTCAAATCATAACAGTAAATAAATAACAACACTCAAACACAGGGGGACTCCTGACAAGAAACCACCAGGGCCAGCTAATCACCTCCCAACAAAGGATTCCCCAGACAAGAAACAGCCAGACCTTGAAAACTGCTAGGCCATTAAATGCTCATCAAGGTGGCCAATTGCTACATTCACACCTACCTCAAATAGAAAAGTGTTCTTTCTCCCACCCTGAGCATTCCACAGATATATAAACCCCGTTTTCCTAGTTTCCAACAGACTTCACAACCTCTGAGAATACCTGCCATAGATGCAGGTAGAACACCAGGAGAGAATGCTTCTGGAACATGGCCAAACAGCCTGTAGAACACACAACAACCTAGTGATTCCAGCCATGAAAGCCATCAACAACACATTAACACAGTTGTTGTAGCTGACTTAAAACCTAGCTAAATATCCTTGATTCAGCTGGTTTACTCTTATTGGGACTATGAACTGTGTTCTGTACTGATCCCAGAGGCAGGGTGGAGCCTACCAAGTCCAGCTGGGGCAAATCTGATTTGGACCAGGCACATTGTCACCTTACCTTTGCTGTTACCATTGTTTCTGCCTGATGGTGACAGAGCTCTGGGATTGTTGCTGGCAATTGTGGGCACCTTAGCTGACATCATAAAAGTTATCCATAACTACTAGGAGCTTTCTTGCAACAATCAGGAGCTCTCCACTTTTCTCTGCACTAGTAAAAAAAAACATTCTCTAATTTTGGCCTCAGGATGAAAATTGCAGAGCCTCCTCCCCCACACTTTAGTAAAATACAGTAATAACAATGCATCAAATAACTTGAATTTGCTGCCCTTTTGGAGCTCCCAGAATTAACCAGGTTATTCTCCTAATGGCTGGCCTTCCATAGTGTTAGGTACTTTCAACAAATGAATATGCTTTAATTGACTAGTTGTGAAGTTGAAAAAGGAGCACTCCCCACCCTGCTGGCCACTCTACTTGTAGCAAAAGCTCTGTGAAGAAAAATGGACTCCACTCCCCTCCAGAAGCCATTTCACATTGCCAGGAAAGCCTGCTGAGTGAGGTGCTTTCCTTGAGAAATGTACAATTAGAAACATTTGGTTTGGGCAAGAAAGGAACCCTAAAGGTTGATTGACACCCAATAGGTTTCCCAGCTTGCTGGCAATTTGAAAAGGATGCAAGACACGCTAGAGCACTGGTCCCCTGAGCACAGCCTTCAGGGCACAAAAGAGAATGAGCAGTTACGCTGCACGAAGGCAAACTGCAAAAAGACTGAGAAGGCCTCCTGGTGGGTCTCCCAGCTCTATGCCATAGGAAGCGAAAATGGCTTGGGGAAAGGGGGGGATGCTAGGGGGGCTGGAAAGAGGAATCCAGAGGCTTCTAATCTCATGCTACTAAACGGTAATTGAAAAGAAGGACCCCAGCAAGGAGCAGCAGGCACAAACCACTTAAGCTATTGTGGGGAAAAAGAGATGGGGAGAAAAAGAGGCTATCGCTGTGATTTTCACACATAATATCTCTCCGGCCTGTAGAACACCCCAAAGATGATGAGTTTAATTCCCTATTGCTTTTAATCATTCACACTTTTCAATAGGGCATGAAACTCCACATTCTGAACTGGGAATATACAAGGGTAAGAAATGGCATCTGCTTATCCTTTAACCAGTGGATATTGAAGCTGTAATTGCATTGACAGCACCACCTGCTACCACTTGGGTTCGAACATTGAAAACCCTTATGTGGAAACTTGTGACAGACTCTATCATTGTTTAGGAACACCACTAGAGGGAGGCACCATTATAGGTACTATAATAGTGATTTGCACAAATGATCCATGGTGAATGATGTTGCTGCTTGTATGAGAGTATTTTCTAAGAATGTAGTGGAATTCTTTTCAGGTTCTAGATGTGCAACAAAGCCAAAAGCTAGAGTTATTCCCCAATTGTTCCTTCTATGCTGTCTGGTTTGGCTCTGATGAGGAAGAGTTGGATTTCTTAAGAACCTTTCCCTTTCAAAATGAGAAATGTCAAGGGAGAGTAGATCCTATGAGAGAGAACAGTGGCTCAGTGGATGAGGGATTCTAGGAATTGTAGTCCAAATAAGTAAGCATACGGAGACATATGTTCACACACAATCCATTTTTGTCTTATTCCTGTTTGGTGTTGTGCTCCAAGATCTCTTCCCCCCCCCCTTTTCCCCCACCCCCATGAAAATGAATAGCACCTATTCCATGCCCGATCTAACTCCTGGCATCAGATATATCTGAATTTTTGTCAAATGAATTTCTGTGCATGTTCCAGGGTTACTTTTTTCACACATATTTTTCAGAATTGTTTTGTGCACTTTTTCCATTGCTGAAATATCTGTTAAACTGCAGAAACAGAGGTCAGAAGCAAGGCATGCTTCGTGCCAGTTTTGGATTGCAAAAAAATGGTATTTTCCCAAGGAAGGCAAACATAATGTTATTACTCCCCCACCCTCTGGAGAAAATAAAAGAACTCTTCTTCTGACTTTGGCTAAGTCATGTCAACAATGTAGCTAGGTGGCCAAGAAAAGAAAAAGAAGAAAAATCAAGTGAGATGCCATGCTCATGAACATGATGAAATAATCATGTAGTAAAGATAATTCTGCATACCTAAAATAACATTTACTATGCATGCAAGTGACTATGCAAACTGGGCCTGTAAAACAGTATGTTCTATTATTTTCCTTATTCCAGACTGTGCTTCCTACATTGGGTTTCTTCTAAATTAGAGCAAAGCTCATGCAATAGTGAGAGAGAAAGGCAGTGTATGTGCAAGAGAGAACAATTAACCCCCACCTCCCATTCATTTCTCTTTTTTCTTGCAGCATGAAAGCAACCTAGTTAAGTAGCAGCATCACTTTTCAAGTCATAAAAGCATTCTGCGGCCGCTTTCGTGCTTGCTGAATGGAGTGAATAATTATTCTTTTACTGAAACAAAAAGCTAATGTTTTTTTCTGTGCTTTTTAAGCCATTTTTGTCTTTAGCTTCCTATCTCCTAAAAAGAACCTTAAAAAATAACCCTAAATTGATGCAAACAAAATAATTGGCAAGGCGTGAAAATCCCAGCCGTATCCTGGAGACAGACTGTGTTGTCAGTCCTTTCTTAATTTTCACTCTATTAAGGTAATTTCCTGTGACTGAGGCTTTTGCTGCAGCCATTCTCACATGCTGCGTTCTATGTCTTTTTCATACAAGGTTTTAAAATATATCTATATCTTAAATTTACACTTGGAGCGAGAGAGAAAAGAGCAAAGTTTGATATGTTTCTTTTTCTGCATAGCAATTGAGAATTATATGCTGATTTCTGAGCATAACTGAAACCTATCAGAAGGGATGAAGAAAATAGGAAATGCGTTTTGTTTTTCTCTTAAATGTATTGAAGAGATAGGTTGAATGTGCTATGATGATCTTGACACTGTTTATACAAAACAATTATCTGGAGGAAGAGGCACCCTGAACTGCTCCCTGCATTGAGTTTGGGAATTACTTTTGAAAGAGAATGAGTTACACTTACAGTTCCAAAATATGTCCTCAGGTGACCTTCATGTACATATGAAGGGATCCATTTTGAGCATAGCCTATCATGCAATATGTGGTACTTGTATAGAGGCATGGCACCAAATGCATAAGAGAAAAATTAGTCATGAAAGGAACATGAAGTGGCAATGGAAATCCAGTAGAGTCTTGCCTATCCAACCTTCTTTCATCCAGCATTCTGTATTATCCAAAGCAGTCTGCCTCCCACCCAGATCCACAGATATTTCAATACAATGTGATGTATTGGTGCTAAATTCGTAAATACAGTAATTACTACAGCAGTTTAATTACCATGTATTAAACTGCTTTTTCTGTCTATTTGTTGCAAAACATGATGTTTTGGTGCTTAATTTGTAAAATCATAATGTAATTTGATGTTTAATAAGCTTTTCCTTAATCCCTCCTTATTATCCAACATTCTGCCGGCCTGTTTGGATTGGATAAGCGAGACTCTACTCTAGATTAAGTGATCATTTCTATCCAATCCAGAGGAAAAGACCGAGCTGTGTAGACCTGTGTGCCATTCAGAAAAAGTTCTGCATCGATCTGGCTTTAGTAAAAAGCATCACCAGAAAAGATGGACTATTTACTCTGTTGAGTTACTCATTGACATATACAAATTGAAATTTCTCTCAGACTTGGCTAGGGGGCAAGGAGTAGAGAGAGAATGAGAGCTATCCATCTTCAAACATTGCCTCAGAGGTTTATAAATGAACAGTACAATACATTAATATGTTTGCATGCATATGACTGCTATGACTGCTATTTACCCTTTGTTTATGATTCGCTGTCCCTTGCGGGGCTCTCCATCTCCTGTGAGTTTAGAAGAACTGAATTAATTGAGCAACATGTTCTCTCATGAGGTTGAGGCATTCAATATCCCTATGGGTTTCTCTGTTACATCCAAAGCACAGAATATTGCTATTTTGTGTAGCAGTTTATTCAAATGTTTATTCAAATGTATTCATGTCTAATTCCTAGGAAAAAAACTTATTCTAATTGAAACCTAACCAGAAAATCTCCTAATGCATATCTTTAAGTTATGGGAGTCGGAAATTGATAGACCTAATTAAAAATTAGAAATTATCAATATTTTATATTGCAGTCTGACTCTTTGTTCAGATGTGGAGACCAAAAATGGCAGTGGGAAAGATCAATCAAATCACAGTGAAATGTCATGTGCATAAGGAAGGAACAGGAGGAAAGGTAAACCAATGAAAAACCTGGAGCTATCCCGTTGCCTCACCAAAGTATCTATCAGTATGATGATGGGTACCAGAGTGATCCGCACAGAAAATAATAGGATTAAAGCATTTCATCCTCATGTTGTCCATATTGCAGCAACTGTTTGAAGCAGACATTTCAGTGAATGTCTACTGTAGTTTTGATGGAGTGGTGACTTCAGAGGTTTGTGGGCTTGAAAGTTATAATCAGGAGGACTAGTCATCTTTCCCACCCAAAACTGTATGTTGGCTGCAAGGACACAAACCACTTATTCTTCCTGATTACCAGTTGACAGGAAGCACTTCCAGGCATCTGATGGATTGTCAGAAAATAGTACATATCAAGAACCTGAAACATTATATCCCAATTATGTAAAAAAAAAATCTATAAAATAGCTACGAATCTGAATAACATATTTGAACCATATCTTTCAAGATAGAAGAGGAGGAGGAGTGGGAGAAGGAAGAAGCAGGAGGATTAACAGAATAATGCTAGTCATGGCAATTGAGAAGTAACAGTATTAGAGTGAATACATTTGGTCTTTCATATCCAGTCTTATTAGCAAGCATAACCCCAGCTAATCTGCTGCTGATGCATCTCCTGCTTTTGAAGCATCCCAATTTCTTCCACTTTTTCCCACTTTCCCCTTCCCCTTAATTTACTGCAATTCAAAAATAATGTGCACTCAGGTTTCGCAGCAAGAGGAAGAAGAGAAGAAGGTTTGAAGACTTGCTGTTTTCCATAGACTCATTGGGGGGGTCTCGGGCTTTTTTTCACAATTTATAAAATTCCAGGGTTTCTTGCCTTGAAATAATGATTCCATTTATTATTTCTCAATGATAATATTTCTCCTCTTGTTACCTGATCACACTTTTATGATCACATTCTCATTATATTCTTTTGACCACACATGTCCCAGTTTCCATCTATAAAATATTGCATTGTATGCATTAGGTTTTTTCATCTTCAACAGGCAAGGAAATTGGCATCCTACCTTTCAGTAGAAGCATTGGCAACAGTAATCCACGCAACAGTCACCACAAGGTTGGACTATTGCAACGCCTTATATGCTGGCCTTCTGAAGTCAACAACCCAGAAGATTCAGATGGTCCAAAATGCAGCGGCCAGGCTGCTAGCGGGATCATCTATAAGATCCCATATTACACAGATTCTGCAACAACTGCATTGGCTACCAATAGAACATCGGATCTCTTACAAGATACTGATCCTGACATTTAGAGCTCAAAATGGCCAAGGACCTTTATATTAGGAAGCTATTCAGGGACTGCCTCATTTCTTTTTCCCATCAGTAGTTACCTCGATCCACCCAAGAAAATCTCCTATACATACCAGGCCCTAGGGAGGTACACCTGGAAGCTACAAGGCGTAGAGCTTTTTCGACCTATGCTCCAATTCTGTGGAACTCATTGCCTCCATACATTAGAGCAATGTCGGAGTTGCGACCTTTTGTAAAGGCACTCAAGACTTGGCTGTTTGGTTGTGCATTTAAGTAATCCTAACTAATTTTCCAAATAGTCACTGTTGAATGTTTTTATATTGTGTAAATGCTATTTTAGACTGTAAGTCGCTTGGAGCACCTTGGTGGAGAGCGACTAATTAAGAAATAAAGTGAAGGTCATAATCTGTTCAAAGGGACTCACAGCCCCATCTACACTGCCATATAAAATTCAGATTATGTGATTTGAACTGGATTCTATGGCAGCGTAGACTCATATAATCCAGTTCAAAGCCGATAATGTGGATCATCTGCTTTGATAATATAGATTATATGGCAGTGTAGAAGCAGACTGAGTTATTTACTTTGATAATCTGGATTATATGGCAATGAAAATCCAGCCACAGGCATAGATGAAGGAAAAGGAAGCCATGTTTGTTGTAAGAGAGTGGGTATATGGTTGGCCAATACTTTTATTACTAAATACCAACCAAAGATTTGGGTTACCCAGGATTCTACACTAAGTTCAATAATAAAAATAATTTGGGGGGGGGGGTGCTTTAATTTTTCTAATTGGAAAAACCATGTGCAGAACATGTTTTATCTATAATGGGAAGATTCTATTTCTGGATGAATGGTTCTTCCTATCTGATCCCTGTAGTGAGTATTCCTTAAAATGGAACCTAACAGGCAAACTAGTATGGCTTCCTGTGCAGTGTTAAAGTTGGCCAAAACAACATTCAGTAAAGTTGTCACTACTTTTAATCCATGTTATGCATTGGTTTGTTGCCTTCCTACTCCCTTTAGATCACATTGTCCCTGTGCCAGAAAAATGCCTGAAAATGTTCTTAAAGGATAACTTCCACAAAAGACTAAGGCCCCTTCTACACTGTCCTTATAACCCAGGATCTGATAGCCCAAGTTATCTGATTTAAACGGGATTATATGAGTCTCCACTGCCAGATAATCTGGGATAAGAAGATAATCTGGGATATAAGGACAGTGTAGAAGGGGCCTAAGAATTTTGCATCTGTAAAGTAGTGTTGTTCCCACTTTGTGCCCTCTTGAAATGTAACCATTTTGCCCCCTCTTAACATGGGACATGCAGAATGGAAGAATCTGGAAGGTACAGTCCAAAAACATTTCAAGGCTCTGCATCTATGGTATTGTCAATTTTCCAACTCTCTGGTCCTGTTGCAGTAGCCCTATAACAACTTACTTTGATATGACATGGCTAGTCTCTCCTCTCTCATCAGTTTACTGAAGGGCACAAGAAAACATTTCAAAAGACTTCATCAATGCTTGCCTTTTTTTTCTGCTATGGGAGATTGCTCAACAGTGGCCCTGAACTATCGGAGCTCAGCCAAAGAAAATTAAATGAGTCTAGCATTAATTCACCTGTGCAGTGACAAGTGGTGATAGGGCAGGCAGGAGGCATCCTTTTGTCATCTGACTGAAATTCAAATTAGCCTTGAATTCTACAAGTGTCATTTGTCCTGTTTCTAATACAGTAAAATACCACCAGTATCCAGCGTCTGACCTATCCTGGGCAGATAACCTTTCGCTTTAGAGGCAAGATGGGCCAGTCTGGATAAATGGGGAAGAAATGCAACTTGGTGAGTAATTCTAAAGAGTTAATTACTTGTGTCAGGAAATAGATCACACAACATGAGAAGTGTCTAATTGGCTGAAAAATGATTGAAGAATAAAATTGAGCATTTTTTCTTCCCCTAGGAAAACTTTCAAGTTTATATAATCATGCAAAATGAAGATGCAGGGTGCATTTTTTCATTGTTCTGTGCTTCAAATAATTTCTGACTTATGGAGACCCTCGGGTGAATCTATCACAAGGTTTTATAGGCAAGAGTTGTTCAGAAAGGGTTTTTGTTTTCATCTGAGGCTGAGAGAGTGTGTCCTGCGCAAGGTCACCCTGTGGATTTCCATAGCTAAGTGGGGATTCATAAGAGACTTGGTACAATGTTGAAACCATTACACCACACTGGCTCACAGAATGTATACACACTACACCAGTGGTTCTCAAACTGTGCTCCACAGAGCCCTTAGGGCTCTGCTAAGCATAGTAAGAAGCTCTGTATGCAGTATGCATAAGAATTTGTTCGGTTTTTTGACCATGTAGCCACCCCCCTTCCCTAGGAAATCCTGTGGTTTGGGTGGATGGAGACAGGAACGAACACCAAAGCAGCTTATTTTAACCTACTCCGGTGTGGGCTGTGTGGAAGCACTCCCTGAGAAAACACCTCACTTAACTATAGATACCAGAATTATATTTAGGGCTGTCCAAACACGGAAAAAATTGTTTCTAAATTCGATTCATTTTTAGGGTTTTTTTGCGTTTCGTTATTTAAAAGAATTCCAAAATTTTCCTTTAAAAAAGTTCGATATTTACGAAATTTCAGAAATCATAAAACAATTACGAAACAATTACGAATCGATTACTAATCGATTCGTTAATGGCGGCCGCGATCGCGCAATATGCTAAAAAAAACTTCTGAAGCTTCCCTCTCCCTCTGTTGTTGACTGTTGGTGTGATAATTATATTTTTTTTTCACTGAGAAAACAAACAGCAACCCTAAAACTTGCACCAGACATGCAGAAATAATAACAAAACATTTACGAATCAATAACGAATCAATAACGAATCAATAACGAAACAATTACGAAACGAATTGGAAAAATTCATTTCGTTTTTTAGTTGCTCCTGAATGGTTCAATATCGCTTCGTTATAAAAAAAAATAACGAATTTTTAACGAATTACGAAATTACGAAACAAAACCGCCCAGCCCTAAAAGGAGTCATTACTGTATAGTAGATTCAAACAACTGCCCATACAGCAAGGACACAGTGGGGTTGTTTGCACCACTGCCCCCACTCCTAACTAACCACAGAGCTTTGTACCAATTCCTAGCCATTGCAGATGCCTCTGCTGACATGAGAGTGAGGCGCCCATATAAGCAGTATGAAGACAGACATTTTGTTTATTTATTTATTTAACTTGTATACCGTATACTACCCAATTTGGCTCCGAGCGGTTTACAGAAGCAGATTAAAAAATACAATTAGCTTTAAAAATAACAATAACAAAACAATAGGTGGCGAGAACAGGCATAGTCCGGGTTGTTCACCCATCAAAAGCTTGCTGGAAAAGAAAATTTTTACAGGCTTTCTGAAAAGCAAGTAGGCCTCGGATGCTCTTCCCTCTAGTTTCCTGGTTGCACAGGCATCCCATTCTAACATGGGGAGAGGCACCCACGCATTCAAGGAAGAGGAGCAATTTCCTGGTCAACCCTGTAATATCAGAATTGGGCATCCATGTGATAATTAAAAAGGAAAGTAGATCACCTATCCTTCATGATCCTTGTGCAGGTGCCGATTCCAATGACAGCAGAAGTACTCACAACAACCAGAAGCTGACATGGAGCTTTGTGGCCAGATTGGAGTAACAGTGGCAGCGGCATAGCTATGATGTTTACACTCTCCCTGCACTAATGAGCACAAGAAAACAGTGTTGGTTCTAGTGTCCAGTCTGGTTAGTGAATCAGGCCTAATCAGGCCCAACATAGCTGTCCAGACTGCCTCACAGCTGTGGGATACTCCAAGTTTCTAGCAAGTCCTTGGTGAAGGAGCTCTAAACATAAACCCATTTATTATTCCCAACTAATATAGACCCATTGAAGCTCACACTTAGTCAACACTAATAAAAGCTATTGATTTGATGAGTCTATTGTACATTGGATGAAGGCCCAGTGTTAAGCATGCAAGTTGGATTGTGATATCAGTAATCATAAAACATAAGAGCAAGACACTTCTTAGTGGCAGGAGGTTCCACTGGGCTCTGAAATCAGTCATCATTTGCACAAGTGCCACACGTTCAGCTACCATCTAAATTCAGTGGTGCCTACACTGACTCTCTATGGTGCAGGAGGTACCAGAATGCCCTGTAAGGCCATGGAGCACGGTCACTCAACAAGACAGAACATTATGTCTTGGAAAGGGGAAGAAGACCATTTATTTTTGCATCACCAGAACCAATGGCACAGTTAAGTCATGAAGGTGCTAATTTCAGCAGTAGCAACAAAATCAGAGGAGAGCAAATACATTTCCCACTCCTGATTTGAAGAAAAAACCAAATAAACCAGGCCTCCTTAAATTTACTGCCATCATATTGCAACTTCTTTTCTCATAACAATATTCAAAAATAATATTTACATATTCAGAGTCTTTCTGTCAGCAATATTCACAGAAAACAAAGCTGAGGATAATTCTTGAGATCATTTCATGTGCCCTATGAACCAACACTAGGCTGGCTTGACATATGATAAACTGCAATGTAAATAAGCCCTTGGAAAGTCTTTATGAGTCCATGGGTTCTTTGCAGTGGCTTTCCCATTAATGAGAGATTAGTTTTATATGTCAATATGTGACATTTCGGAGCATTAGTCCAGTATGTTTGACACTGTATGTCTTTGAAGTTAGTCCAGCCATGAACAGGAATATTCAAATGTCCCAAAGCAGTAAGAAATACACTTAGGAGTCATAGGCTTTAGGGCTTGGAATCTTTCTGCTTCAGCTGATATATTGTTTAAATCTAAAACTTATTTAAAAACCTGTCTGGATGCGACGGCTTTTAATTAATCTTCTCTTAGTTTTTATACCATATAGTACCTTGAAGACGCAAGATCAATCACAGCTGTATTGTAATGTAGAGTTGGGAGACAGAAAGATAAATGAGCTATCAGGTTTAGCATTTTGATAGCTAAGTTTAATTTTAACTAGCTCATGAACATACTGTAGATCAGAGGATAAAGTCAGGAAGCTGAGCATTCATCTCTGCAGCTCAGGCTAGGGGCTGTCCCTAAAGCAAGAGAAAGGGTTTGCCACTCCATACATCAGGCTAGCTGCTTAGTGGATCCACAAGAACAATGCTCATCTCTACACCGACTAATTTGTGGCCATAAATTCTTATAATTTCTCACTCTCCTGTCTATGTGTTTTCCTAAATAAACCATCAGGAATGAGTGTAATAAAGGGCAAAATCTCCAAGATCTCCCCGCTCCCCAGAAACACAATCTGTTGGATGTTGGTAGACCTGATAGACTTGATCCCAGGTCAGACAGGCCCCAAGGTAGCAGTTTTGTTATTTCTTGCCCTCTTAAGACCTTTCTTATATAAAATCACAGCATTGAATGTGGGAAGATCAAAGGTTTCATTGCTTTTTTTCTGAAGGGAGAAAAAATACTCTCAAATATCTCATAGATATCTCAATATCTCATAGACTCAGATATGTATGGCTAAATATTTGGTAAATAAATAAGAAGGCAAAAGTTAATAACAAAAAATACTGTTTCAAGCAGAGTCACATTTATATACTGAGTTTACGGAAGACAACAACTGCAACAACAACAAAGACCAGCTGGAAATAGTGAGACACCATCTACTCTGGATGAGTTACTTTTTCCATGTCAGACTTAGTTTGTAGCAACTACAGTAAGCTAATAATAAAAAGCGAAGTGTGAAGAAGTAATAGAAACTGGAAAATATTAAAAGCAGTTTAAAAATTGGGAGTGTTAACTATGACTATCTCTGTTGAATCGGGATGGTTGAAAGATATGAAAAAGCATACTTGGGACTTTGGGGGACTTTAAGATTTTAAATGAACAAAATATGTTAATCAACTCTTTCTACCTGAGATTTTGTAATAACTATTAATATGGCACTCTTGTATTTTGGAATCAATCCATTCATGTATCCCAAGCATAAGGATAGAGTTCGGGAAAGTTATTCTTTTGGATTGTAACATCAGTATTCTCCAAGACCAGAAAAGCTACATCTCTAAAGTCTGCATAAAATTTTCCCTTCATCCTGATGCCCCATTGATAATCTAGATATGAAAAAATTAATTTTCCATCTTTATAGCAATAGAAGTTAGCAATGTGGATGTTCTTGATCTTAATTGATATCAGGTCTACACAATTAAAATCCAAACTCACCCTGCCTCCACAATGTTTATATACTTTTCATTAGTGTGAAGGGTTATCTTGGATTGAACTCATTTTGCCCCATTTCAAGCAAAGTTGAAGGATGCTCCAAAGTTTGTTTGAAACTCTGGAGTATCCTATGGCTTCAGGGCAGAGAGAACAGCTAAACTGGATTCAATTTGCATTGGTCTGGTGACCAGAAAACACCACCACCTCCATCGTTTTTTGTTTTTTGTTTTAATTCATAATTGCATGGGAAATGAGAGGGATTGTACCCATGTCACCCCCATCACTACACCCAACCAGCCACAGAGCTCCATACAACCGCCTTACCATTGGGGAAGCCCATTCTGACATCAACAGAGGTTCCTATGCCACTGAGAAGAAGGCAGGTCATCTGGGTGCCAGGAGCTCACATAGCACTCTGTGGCTAACTGGGAATGGTGATGGCACAACACAAAGCGACATGACAGTCCAGCAGGACTGCTATGATCTTGGCCTAGTTCAGTCCACAGTGGGTTTCACAGGTTATGTGTGGCCACCTCTAGAACCAGTCCAGAATGTCTCTGGCCAGAGTGCTCTAGATGTGGATTTACCCAGAATTGAAAGGGCAGATTCTGCTGTCTGCAAAATTTAAGATTGGAGCAAATCGAAATTCTTCCCTGATAACCAAGTTGTTTTCATCTACTAAAAATTATTTCTACTCAAGTCCATCTATTCCTATACCGTAATACCCCTCTAACCACAGAACCCATTTCTGCCATTTCACTTATCTGTGTCTTGAAAAAAATGGTCTCTCTGGGAATTTGTTAGGTTATCCAGACAATTCTATGATATGCTTTCTCCAGAAGTTTCCATAGAGTCATCCTGGAGAAACTAGCAAAATCCTAGAGAAACCATTTCCCTCTAAGTCAGTGGTTCTCAACCTGTGGGTCCCCAGGTGTTTTGGCCTACAACTCTTATAAATCCCAGCCAGTTTATCAGCTGTTGGGATTTCCGGGAGTTGAAAGCCAAAACATCTGGGGACTCACAGGTTGTGAACCACTGCTCTAAATCCTTCTAGGTGACTTTTTAGATCATTCATCATGACTCTATGGTATGTTAGGAGCTGAAGTCAAGTGATGGCTTTCAGTAATATCCTCAATTGTAAGTAGGCATGGTCCAACTGGCAATATACCCCCCATGGATACTGTATCCTTACCTATCCTAATACCTTTGTATGCCTTCCTTTGGAGGCAATACATCGTGGCGGAACAGGGAAAGGACCTTTTCCAGGTTTAGAATAACTTCCCCTCAGAAGCCCAAGTTATACCAAAGTTGTTTTCATTCGAGTAATAGATAAAAACATGGCTCAAGTGATAATTATCTAAATTATGCATGTGCTTGGTTAAAAAATATTTTGAAGTCTTTGTGCTCTTTTTAAACTGCCATGTTTTCACTTGTCTTACGTAATTTCAGGATTTTTAAAATTATTTTAATGTGTTAAACTGACACTGTACACTTTCTTGAAATCTTATGATACTGGGTGGGATATACATGTTTAAATAAAAAAAATATGAATTCATAAATATTTCATTTTCCTTTGCTCTCAAAACTCCAAGAACTCCTTTTGGTGTTTTATTCCCAAGTCAACTTCATTATTTCCTAGGCATTTTCCCCAAGTTTTAGTGGGCAAACTGTGATGCCACCTTTTCTAATTAATAATAATGTGCCACTTCAGGGCCAGGCATATGTCTTTTTTCCATTCTGTAAATATTTGTGGTAAAATGAAAGTTTTGTCAGATTTCTCAAACTAACTTTGACATTCTGTCACAGAACATTGTCAAATCTAGTATATGTGTGCCAAACTTCTACAAAGGATACCTTTTTCACTAGGTTTATTTAACATACCTGTAAATTTGGAGGTTCGTGTGAGTGGGGGCATTGAGCAGCAACTGATAGCGAGAGCCAAAGTAGATGACATGATTATCCAATCATATAATTGTAAAGGAGTAAATTTCAGAAATGAACACCCCACCACCACAACCATTTAAATTCAGAACAAGAAATGAAAGGTGTCAAGAAGGTTTAATTTTCTTCATATCATCATTGTCCCTGTGCAGGGTGGGATCATGATGGCATTTTAGATTGGAAAAAATATCAATGTAAACATATGCAAGCTTTTGAGTCACATAGAACCGTTCATCACAAAGAATGAGAAGCAGGAAAGTCTCAAGTAAAATAAGAACAAGGTTACACAGTAGTGCAAATATTACAGTCACTTCAAGTATATAGTGGCCTAAATAGAAAAAAAGTTTTAGCACTTCAAACACCTGCAATACAAACAAAGTTAATGGAAAGTAAATTTCAGGCCAATAGCTGAGAACCATTTATTATGAAACTAAATTAGTGCTTGGCAGAAGTAATTAACAAAGGCTTAGTCATTTGGGGAGCAGTTTCAATACTGAGCCACTGTGGTGACTGGTTTTACAGCATGAACCTTGAATAGCCAAAAATCACGAATTAAAGAAATACTTAATATCCTGGGATTTGCAAACATGCCACAATGAGCTTCTATAAATCCAGCATGGGGTGGTACATTTTTAAATAGCAGTTTGAAACACTATGTATTAGAGTTAAATAAGATGTTATTTAAAAAAGAAAAACAGGCCTGGACAACTATACCATGGATAGATAGATAGATAGATAGATAGATAGATAGATAGATAGATAGATAGGAGGTAAGGCTGGATGAGCCAGGACATTTGGAGACAGGACATTGACCCCTGACTTCTCAATGTGCAATCATGATGAAAATTTCCTTTCTGTGTTGCAGTTATTACTGAAATGAGGTTGGCCAACTCTCGGTTGTTCTAAGACTAACCAAAAGATATGCGGGCAGAATTTTCATATGGATTTTGTCCAAGGATTGAACAGATCCTCTCCATACCAAGTATAAAATCAAAAGTCCCCCCAAATATAATTGCTAGCCATGTATTCAGCGTGAATCTATTTTGACCCTCACATTTTAGATAGAGCTTTCCCCTATTCTTCTTATGCTGAGTTAACCAGAGCCATTGCATCACATTGCAACATCTGGCCAGACAGAGCTCCATGCTTGGTTTTATTTGAATGAGCCTCCAAAGGCAGCATGCAAAAATACACTAGTGTGCTTAAAAAAAAACCCCAACAAAGATAAAAAGGACAAAATCACTACTGAGAGTCACAGAGAAATTCCTGATAGATTAGATGAAGTGCTAAGGGCAAGCATGAAGTGGGAAATAGCCATGTTGTCAGCCTGGTGTTATGTATCATGACAGGAAGGTCAACAGCAGAGCCAGAAAAAGGAGGGAGAGCGGGAGCGTGCCACAGAATATAGTAATTTACATACTGGATCAAAGCAATAATCTATCTAGAGCAATAACCCATCTCTGACAGTAGCATCCACCAGATGCATCAGTGGAAGACATAAAACACCCATAACAGACAATTATGTGCTAATAAGCTTGAAGAGGAAGTTTCTATCCAACTTCAGTCAGTCAGTGTTTAGATTTATATCCTGAGTCACACAGACTGCTACAGCTTATACGTTTTTAACCCTACATAATGACTTTTAACTTGAGCTGCAGAAGTGACCAGACTCCCCAGTCTGAAAAATATTCAGAACATTACTTTTTCCTTTCCATGCTTAGTTCCATAGGTGGAACGAATGACCCTGAAAAACAGGTATCTATCTAAGTTGTAGTACTGTGCCTATTAGACAGTTGGCAATGGGCTGTGGTCTCCCAATGGTAAGATAGACATGTTTATTTGCTTTCCTTTTTGTTATTCCAGATAGTTCAAAGATTGGTTGTACCCTGGGGAACTGCATGTGACCAGAGCAAACCCAGGTTCAAAACAGGAATTGACAGCTTTGGTGCTATGAATTCTATTTTGTCAGGTTAGTGAGAGACAGACTACCCTTTGAAGAGTAGTTTATGAGTAGAACATTTGTGTTGCATGCACAGCTACTAGGCATCCCCAGATATCAGTATTTCCGGTTCAAAGAGTTGGGGAGGTAATGAGAAATAGTTCTGACCAAGACTCAGTCAGGGTAAATGATGTGAGGCTAGTTGAACAAGTGTGTGCTTGCCTTCAAGTTGACTTGTTGACATATGACCTCATCGGATGAGCTTAAAATTGGTGGCATATGGCAGTTCCTCTCCCTTTGCCCCACGGAGCCCACTGGCACCCATCACACAACATAGAGCTTCCCGCTGTGGGTCTCCATGGCACAAATGGAGAGGAATCGCCATATGCTGTCATGGCGGCAACACAGGAGGCTTCCCATGTTTCATAGGGATCAACGGTGGGTAGCTGGATAACAAATGAGGTAAGAGAGGAAGTTGAGCAATGCAGGGGATGATGGTTCCCCCTGCCCCCCAAAGGGAGAAGGACTTTAGTGGTTACAATTTTCATTGCATTGATGCCATTTGACATCACTTTAATTGCCATGGCTTGATACTGTGGAACCATGGGAGGTGTAGTTTTACAAGGTTCAAAGTGTGCTAGTGCCTCATCAAACTACAAATCATAAGATTCCATAGCACTGAGCTATGGCAGTTAAAGTGGCGTCAAACTATATTAATTCTACAGTGTCAATATAATTTTGTGTGACTCCATGGAATCAAAACACTATGCACAGATGTTTGATAGTATAAGACGTTTTGGTTTCTTACATAACATAAAGAATCTATATAATGTATATTATTACTATGTCTTCAGGAGGTTTAAAATATTTCTGTTCAATTTTCAACTAACTTTTAAACTTTAATTTTCCTAGTTGCTTACTTTTAAGCTTTTTATTGTATTTATATTTGAACTGTTTAATTGATATGTTATGTTTATTACTGTATGTTTAAATTGATATGCTAATTGTTTAAATTGATATATCATGTTTATTTGTATATGTGTGGTGTGGCATTGTATGCCATGGTCTGTAAGCCACCCTGAATCCCCCTTTGGGGTGAGAGGGTGGGGTATAAATGTAGTATAATAATAACAACAACAATAATAATATTAGTTCCAACTTGATATCTGATAGATTATTACCTATCAAAGCTCATGCCCTTTTACGTTTAAAGACATCTTCTGAAAGGTTACTGTCCATGAATATGTATCTTTCTCTTCGTGTTTTTCTACACAGCCTTTTCGTGTTTAGTGAATCCTATTGCAGGAATAAATGAACACTATACAAAGCTTAGTGTTGAAGAGCCTCAACAATAGCATTATGCAAAGGTTCAGCTCTGTATATCTAGAACTAGCTATTTCCATCACATATCCATCACCTATCTCAGCAATTCTGTAGAATGGCTTCTGTACAGGGAACCAACCTAGTTGTGTTGTCCCCCTGCCTAATTTAGAAACCCAGACAATCAAGATTGCAAATGAAACAAGGATTCTGCATGTTAGAGGTGCTCACTGTATTAGTTTTCTATTCATAACATGCAGAATTACAGAAAATAAAGATGGATAGCACTTTCATGTCTGTTCTTTTTATTTTAACAGGTTACCAGAATTTGATTTTGTCTACATTTGGGATAAAAAGTATTTAAGATTTAAGCAACCCCACAGATATGAATGGAGAAGAAAACAAAATCTATTCATCCATGCAGGTTTTGATTATGTAGCTCTCCAAAGACTGGTTTTGAATCCCTAAGTATTCAAAAATATTAGTGCTCCGTTCTAGTTTCTACTTCTTTTTTTCCTCTTGACAAACTTTTCACCCCCTAATAATATATGACCAGCAAGTATACAATATAACCTATTTACATAGGCTTAAATCCGTTGTTAGTCCAAAATAGGGTAGAGCCATTGGAATCATCTGTGTGTGGACTCACTCTAGTTCAGGATAATCAACATGGATCCTAATTAAGAAGATACAAGCACATCTTTTTTCTTCATTTTGATGGTATTCCTTAGTCTGACACTGGTGCTGTCTGCCAAATAGCTGAATGCCTCTGCTCCTCAGAATATGAAAACCATTCCTTTGCTTTTGCACTTTGACAGGTGAAGATGAGAAGAAAGCTTCTATTGTTACATGTTTTCATTTATAACCCAATGTCCTAGACAACTGCCTTGTTGATTCTCACCTTTGAATAATTTCCATGTTCTGAACCCCTGGGTTGTCTCTCATCCTCAGTGTTAGGCAAGAAGACCAACCCCTTATTCCTCTTACACACATGGACAAGAATAGCCGATCACTCTTTTGTCCCTCTTTGTGTCTCTCCTTTGCTTTCATATTCTGCTGCAGTACAAAGCAGGTGCCTTATGCAAACATGCCTTTACAAAATGTGCCATTCTAGTGCTCCTGATGTTGCTTCTACATCTTGGAGAAGCTGTGATCTTCTTGTCTTGGTGTATATTAGCTGGCTAGCTTTCCTATTGGGATTGTCTTTCAAAGGCTTTCCTCCCCCACAACCATTCATGGGTGATGCAGCACCTAGCTTGTATCAAGAGGGTATTTGAAAACCTTTTAAGTTATTTTAAAAATGCAGCCTTGTAATCTCCTCATTACCTTTAATGTTCTGATTGAGTGCATTTCTACAGCTATTTAAAGATGCTGTTATAAAACAAAATCCAAGAAGAAATAATGATTGGCTTTCATTGTTGCAGGGTTAGGGAGGATTATCTGGAATTTACACCTGTATTAGTCCACAAGTGTCATCAGTATGGCGGATTCAGGCTGTGTTCAGTGTCAAGCTCTAAACTATTCCAGTTGGTACAACATTATATGTGGACAAGCAATTAACCAGTTTATAGTCTCGCCAAAAAGAAAGTAAGAAAGAAAGGCAGAGTAAAATGACATAATAAAACAGGGAAATACTCATTTTTACTACAGCAATCACATTATTTCCAGGTATTTCTGAATTAGGAGGGGAGAATCATAAGTGATTTGCCCAAAATCTCAATTTATCTTATGTGTGATACTTAGCCATTGTTTTGTATGCATTTGTGTATGTGTGTACCTAAATATCCAGATCTTCAGTTGTCCCACATTTCTTCTTTGCAACATTATCTCCTGCTTTTCAGAGATAAACACTTCACACCTAGGAGAAAGGAGCCTCTATTAGTATTAAAACCTAAAGTTTTTTCATCCTCTTTGAAGCTTTCAAGGGTGTTTTTTTTAATAATAATGTCTTCAGTATCATATTGCATAGTGTTCAATCAAAAGCTGGTTGAGAATAGGTAATGTTGCAATGTCTTCCCTGGCAATCTATCCAAGAAGAAAGAGGGCATGATCCACCAATGTTATCTTATTTTACATGACCCAAATGGAAGGTATGAATAGCATAAAAGAGCAAAAATCTTCAGTATTTTCAGGGTAGTCAAACCTGTCAGCTGTGTCTTAAGGTAAAGGTAGTCCCCTGACATTAAGTCCAGTCATGTCTGACTCTGGGATGTGGTGCTTATCTCCATTTCTAAGCCGAAGAGCCAGCATTGTCCATAGACACCTCCAAGGTCATGTGGCCGGCATGACTGCATGGAGCGCTGTTACCTTCCCGCCGGTTTTTGAACTGCTAGGTTGGCAGAAGCAGCTGTGTCTTACCATGACCCAAAACATATTAAGGAGTCATGGAAGCCACACACGTATTCTATGCCATGGTTCTTAATCTTCTCTCCTGATTTTTGTGATTCATAAACTCTAGTCCTCTAGGTGTTTTGGATTTCAACTTCCAAAACTCTCATCAGAGACAGTGATCCAGGTTAAAACTATTGTTTTCAATGGGATCCTTTTATTCTACATCAAACTCCATAGTATACCAGGGCCCATCCAGACAGGGCCTTTATTGCGGGAACTCCTGCAATAAAGGAAAGGTTGTCCAGACAACATTCTAGACAGTCCCGTATTAATTCACTACAAACTAGGAAAACCCTGGTTTGTAGTGAATTAATTTGATCGTGCATTTATTTCGCGCCTTCTTGGAAGATGCGAGATAAATGCACTATTTCCGGGTCTGGACTGCAGAATACTATGAATCTGGCTGTCAGCTAATCATCTTGGCATTTTTTTTAAAAAAAATAAATACATCCATTGACTCTCTCCCTTTCAACCTGCCTTTTTGTCATCCTGGATAGTTTCCCATTGGTGTTGTACAAGGTCAACACACCAAGTATTTTTACATGGAGCTAATAAGCCTTGGCTTTGAGCTTCTGAACCCTAGGAAGTGGGGATGATTTAGACATCCAGGTCATAATTGTTCCTTACATATTCAATACAAAAAAAAATCTCCTCCTCTAGATATATTTTTCCTTAAAATTATCTCCCTGTCTGGAGAAATGGAGGACCATAGCATAGGACTCCAGCTGAGTCCTGATTACTTTGATTGTGATAAGAGTGAATGCTTGTCAGTGGTTATCTCTGGATAATGGAACACCTTGCCCAATCAAGTACTGTTTCAACAGCTGCTAAATACTATTTCCCCCAGCAATATTTATTGTATCTGACAATTAAGAAAAATAATTAACAGCAACCTTCATCTCCTTAATGGAGGTTTCCTTTTTCAAGACTGTAATTTTAAAATAGTGTAAGCTGCTCTTAGTTACATGAAGGGCAGGAGATAAATGTTTTAGGAAATGTTTTAGTAAATTAAATAAAAACATATCAGAATGGTAGAATGATGATAAAAGAGAGAATTGAGCAATCGAAGAGAAAGCCTTTTCATCAATCAAGAGCCAGTGCCTATTGGAGAAGCAGTTTTATTTTTACCTCTAGTTAATGTAGACAGGTTTCTGATTATGTCAGGCTACACAATGAACGATTCAAACATAATAATATTGGCTCCACAAAAATGAGTCTCAGCTACATTATGTATCTGGGTATTCTTCATTGATATACGTATTGGTGTTGATTTTGTCATGGAAAATTAATAGCTATATTTGCATTATACATTGAGTATTCTGCTCAAATGTTTAACTCCAGAGTAACGATTGCATTGCAATTAAGAATGATAAACATTTCCTTCAGCTCGACATAATCAATATTCATACACTTGTTTAAATAGCCGTCTTCAAATGGGACTGACCAGCAGTCCCTTCTGGCAATTAAATGCACATTCATTTTACTGAAGATATACCCAATGGCGAATGTCTCCCCTCCCCTTGTACGATACTCAAAGGCAGACATTTCCCTAGCAGACAGGAGCTTAATCCTCGTTTTGCCTCTAATATATCAACATAATGATATTTTTCAAATCTGTCACTAGAGATGCTAACATCTAATGAATATAAAGTAATCAATACTATAGATTATCACATCTGAAGTCTTTCTCTTAACAACAAAGAAAGGAATCTCAAAAGACTGTTTTACTCATTATGGATGCCAAATGAAGGTCATGTGAAAGTGCTCTAAGGTAATTTCTACATGTAGTCAATAATATCTAAGCAAGCCATTTTTGTATTATTTATTTAAATCAGAGTGAGCAATTTGTAGGCCTCCAGACATTGTTGGACCACAAGTCCATCATTTCACACTATAGGTTATGCTGGTTACAGCTACAAACTTGTGGAGGGTCACCAACTTCCCAGCCCTGAATTAAATTTGGGAGTGAGGAGGATTTGGTGGAATGACACACAGACACAGATTGTTCAGTAAATTTACAATCGGTGAAATTTGAATCAGTTGCTTTTGTGGTAGTCATCCATAAGGCTATCTTGCGTTTTTCCATACAAAATAGTACTTGGAAACATTTGACTTATTTTTGAAAACATTGACAGAATTCTTGTTATTGTTATGAGCCTTCCAACTGAGTCTTACTTCAGATAAACCTATCCTAGGCCCCTTCCACTCAACTGAATAAAATTCCATATTTTCTGCTTTAAACTAGAATATATGGCAATATGTACCCAGATAACCCAGTTCGAAGCAGATATTGTGGGATTTTCTGTCTTGATATTCTGGGTTATATGGCTGTGTGTAAGGGCCCTTAGAGTTTTCTTGACACGATTTATTCAGAGGAGGTTTTGCAAGTAATACTCATTTATAAGGATCAGGTAAGTATGACTTGTCAAAAGTCATCAAATGTGTCTTCATGACTGAACAGGTATTAGAATGCAAAAGCTTAGTTCAACTTTTAAGCTATTATGCCACACTAGGAGCCCTTCCACACAACCATATAAACCAGAATATCAAGGCAGAAAATCCCATAATATCTGCTTTGAGCTGGGTTATCTGAATCCACACTGCCATATATTCCAGTTCAAAGCAGAAAAATGTAGAATTTTATTCAGCTGTGTGGAAGGGGCCTGGCTCTCTTTAACTGATCTACCCTAGTCTATTTGCATGTGTATACTGCTTCCCTGGCCTCATTCTTTTATGTCAGAGCCCAGGAGTAGTTGCTAGTCTAATCAAACCACACAGCCAATGAAATATCAAGGAGGCCTTGTGGTCAAACATGAGCCAACAATGTGATGTGGCAGCTAAAAAAAGCCAACACAATTTTGGCCTGCATCAATCTGAGTATAGTGTCTAGATCCAGAGAAGTCATGCTACCCCTCTATTCTGCCTTGTTTAGACCACATCTGGAATACTGTGTCCAATTCTGGGAACCACAATTGAAGGGAGATGTTGACAAGCTGGAATGTGACCAGAGGAGGGCAACTAAACTGATCAAGGGTCTAAAGAACAAGCCCTATGAGGAGTGGTTTAAAGAGCTGGGTATGTTTAGCCTGAAGAAGAGAAGGCTGAGAGGAGACATATATAAATATGTGACAGAAAGTCATAGGGAGGAGGGAGCAAGGTTATTTCCTGCTACCCTGGAAACTAGGATGCAGAGCAATTTAAACTACAAGAAAGAAGATTCCATCTGAATATTAGGAAGAACTTCCTGACTGTCAGAGCTGTTTAGCAGTGGAACTCTCTGACCTGGAGTGTAGTGGAGGCTCCTCCTTTAGAGGCTTTTAAACAGAGACTGGGTGGCCACTTGTCGGGGTGATTTGAATTATTCTCCCAGGACTGAGTGGAAATGAGGGGCAATGGGGGGGGGAGTACTTGCTGCTTATCTCTTGAAGTTGTTCTTGCATTTCTAGCTCCCAATTCCACACATTTCATGACATGATGTAATATAATTGCTCTGATGGGTAATCTGGGGGAGGAGAAATTACATCAAACATATTCTTCCTTCCGGTTGGAGCACTGCCAGGATGGGGATGGATGCATCATTCTTCAGTGTCCCACTCACCATTGCCACAAAACTCTGCCCCTTGGTTCAGCTGCCTAGAATTTGAAGTGGGTTTCAAGGGTTAGATCAAGAGACACATTATAGCCACATCTTTTTGAATGATTCTGCTCCATCAGAAATTCTCTGGATGAAATGGCCACATTTTCAGTAATTAGGGTGGCTTATATCACTGTCCCACTTCTAGCTCTAATTATCAATTTTCCAATTGCTCTCATCTTGGTTTGAACAAGACATCTAGTGAAATGACAATTGAACAACTCTAGGTTCACCATTGCTGAATTGTTATTGCTGGTGCTGTTATCTCTGTGTTGTTGCTGTTATCTCTATGTCTCAGGCTCCTAGTGTTAACATAAAATTTTATAGAAATTATCTTGCTTTCCTTTCTTATATTAAAGTGTGTAAATTCACACTTAAGGCTACAGTGAGTTTTCACCTACAATAGGATTAAAATTCTCATGTTTTGTGATTTAATGACTGAATTACATTTCTAAATTTAGTACAATAATTCTTCCAAGGACAATTGGATTTTCTATGTAATTGTGTCATTGTGAGATGCAGCCCTTAACTATTGCTGATGCTGAATAGTAACAAAATTGCAATATGATCTGTTTTTGAATGTAGGCCTGTTTATTTAACATCTCATGGGGAGCATTTATTTTAAATTCTAACTTAATTGAGGAATGCTTCAAATGTCACAGTGTAAGTAGCTTATGTTTACAATCTCACAAATTTAGAATGGGACTGAAAGGCTGCAGGTAAAGTTGAGGTTGTAAATCTCCTTGAAGATGGAGAAACTCATTCATTAGATTAGTTCTAAATTATAAATGTGCAGAATGTAAGGTATATGGCAGCAAAATAGCAATGTAGAGAGAAATCAGAATAGGGCCTAGATCTCTTAATGCAACTTCATAAGTTAGAAAAATACATCAATAGCATTCTAATGTAAAATTAGGACTAAAATCAATGAAACAAGCAGGGGTAACTGACTGGTTATAATCAGGAAAATGACTGGCTAAGTAATTGCATCCAACTGATAGTGGAAACATTTCATTGGGAGCCCACTTGATCTCATTTGGGAGATCTTTCTGCATGGTAGGTACTGCAACTTAGTAGGCCTTTCTTCATACTAAAGTCCAAATGAACATCACAAAGTCATGGTAGATTAGAAGGGCCACCTTTCGAGAGCTTAGATAGCAGATTGGGATATTAATATGCAGTATGTAATTAGGATTGTTTCAGACCTTGAAACCATGGAGTGAACCTGGGTTGCTTTAAAATATAACATCTATAACAAACAAACAACAGCTCCCTGATCATCTGAAGTGGGCTAATGTATTTCTTTCTTTGCTTCAGAGATGAGCATGGCATGGCCCATAAGACACATGTGGCTTTTGAGACCACTGAGTGTAGTCCTTGGGAGCTCTGGAGACCCCTCTAGCCTCCAGAAGCCTACCAAAACACCTAAAAGAGAAAAATCAGCCAAAATAATGGACAGAAGTGATATAATGTGATTTCAGACATGTTGAAAAAAAAGGCCCCTATACAATTTCCCACCCCTACTTTAGCTGGTGGTTCTGCCTCTCACTGGAAGGGGCAGAGAGATTTATCATTAAAATATATGTTCTTGTGCTTTTCTTGCACAATAATTCTATGCAGATATGAAAGTTTTCAATGATTCTTCTCCTACAGCCTTCACACAGCAAATAAGGGGGGGGGGGGAATCAAATAAATGCTTCATGAGGAAAGGTTGTGTTGCTGTGCTTGCTGTTGTTGCAGTTCTCTTTTTTTCTGTTCATCTGAGAAATCAATAGCCATAGCACACCTCCCACAATGCATTTAGTGAATCCCTTTGACAAAAGTCGAATTGAACACCTTGAAAATTCCTAATGCTCAAACATACAACCTCATCAGATGGACACCCACTCCTCCCAATTTCACTGTCAGCCACGATAAAATAACGGGGAGTCATGGCTGCCATCAAACAACACAGAACTATAGATATATCATTAATTTGGGCTGATTAGAGAGAAATTGTGAAATTAGCAAAAATAGCATGAAGGACTTGCTATTTTGTCTCAAAATGACATGTCATAGGGTCAGTGACAGTCTCCATCCCATTTTTTGCTTGCCATGGTGAAGAGAGGTGTTTCAATGAGCAGTCCTTAGAGCAGCGAGCTGCCATCCTTGTTTATAGAAATGCAAATTTCCTTTTTTTAGAAATTAGAAATGGCAGGTATTATGAAATAGAGACATTGGAGAACAAACTGTTTTCCTTTGCTGGTTGGTTTAAATTTATTATTGTTTACTCATAAGTTCTTTAATTGTTTTTTTAAAAAATGACTTGGCTTTCTTATTTCACTCCTATCCTATTATTTTATTTCAAAATGTAATTTGATAGTAATGGAATCTGGGGGTTTTTTTTTGTTAATAAATATTAGTTTAAATGTTATTATTTCCTGTTACGATACATATGCAGTCCTATGTAAGGAATCCTGTCTAGATGTTATAAAAAAGTAAAAAAGCAGAAATGCTTTTTTTAAAAAAAGCATGTGGTGGGGGAGGGCAGAGACTTCTTCACTCTGTATAATGAGGGAAATATCAGGTGCTGAAGGCAAAGCACTCCAAAGTTTGATAAGTCTGATGAGAGGAAAATTCACAAAATGGGGCAATAAGGACTGAAAGGACTAACTGTTCACAATTCCTCTGTTTACTTTACAAAATGATTACCCCACCCCACCCCAACTGCCGTCTGATAAGGTCCATGACGGCCTCATCACAGTAGAGAATGAATCCACTTTAAATTCAGTTGATACCTCCTGCAGAATTCTGGGAGTTGTAGTTTAGGGAGGAGGTTTTAACAGTTCACTAAACCACAAACCCCAGAATTCTGCAGGAGGCAGAAACTGGATTTAAAGTGGATTCATTCTCTAGTGTGATATAATCCGTACATCAGCACTGAGCTATAGGTGTTTTGAGGGATGCCAAATCAATATCAGCAACCCATGAGTTAAACTAGGAGCCCCTGGTGGTGCAGTGGGTTAAACCCCTGTGCCAGCAGGACTGAAGACCGACAGGTTGCAGGTTTGAATCCGGGGAGAGGCAGATGAGCTCCCTCTACAAGCTCCAGCTCCTCATGTGAGGACATGAGAGAAGCCTCCCACAAGGATGATAAAACATCAAATCATCCGGGCGTTCCCTGGGCAACATCCTTGCAGACGGCCAATTCTCTCACACCAGAAGTGACTTGCAGATTCTCAAGTCTCTCCTGACACAACAAAAAAAATAGTTTTTTTGGGAATTTACACATTTCCCTCTCTTTGGGAATTTACACATTTTCAGGTTGCAATGGAAATACCTAACTGGTACTGGTTTTTTTTTTGTGTGTGTTTTTAATCAAAGAAAGACATTTTTTATTATGACTAGTCTAGATGAGACAGTATTCTTGTACAATACATGTAATCGTTTAAGGGTAGGATGTGGAGATATAAGTGTGGAAATCATAATGGAACAATGGAATAAAAAAGCATGACATCCAGACTGTAATTATTGAAGAACGTTAAGGAGTAAATTGGTGGCTGGGCAGAAGTTCATGAAAGAATAAATAGCAGCCAGATATGAGCAGAAAGTAAAACCTTAATCAAGCAGAGCTGTTGAGAAGATAAAATGCTGATCAGGGCATGTTTTGGGGAGGCTAGCATGAGACAGCTTGAATACATGGCTCTAAAGCTCAAACAGTAATAATTAATAATAAGGAAATTATTCTTACCCCGTGCTGGTCACCTTATTAAAAGAAGGATATTGGGGAAATGGAAAAATCACAGCTGGACTGTTCCTGGAATGATAGATGCATGGGATGCAATTAAAAAGAACCCACTACATTTTGGAAGACAGATTTTTGAAATGAACAACTGTTAAGACATTCCTAAGATCCATAAGACATCAACAAGATATACATTTTTGTCTCATTCTCTCTCTCTCTCTCTCTCTCTCTCTCTCTCGCTCTCTCTCTTACACACACATTCTTCTTAAATCCTACACAAATATGCTGAAACCCAGGTGAGAGAATATAGGAATTATTAACCCATTTCTCTCTATTTTCTCTCTCTCAGCTTCCATTCACCAATACTCTGACTGGTGTTCTATATTTCAGTTATGGATTCATTATCTAAAGTTATGGATCAGTACCCACTCCAGATTCACTAATTCTATGGAGTCATGATCATGGCACTATTGCCGTAGTTCTAAAAATGCTTCCAAACCTATTTCATCAACTGCATTGAGAAACAGAGTTCTGTTCAGGTAGTGATTGGGCTGCAGTAGGATTACATTTATATTTGCTTCCAGCAAGCAAGGCTGTGACAATCAGAAGCAGGACCCCCTTGCAATTCCGTATTGCAGCCTTGCTCACTGGTATGAGTGGAAAGTTCATTATCCTGAGTCCTGACTGCCAGTTGAACAGGAAGCCATCTCTTGGAGTGGTGGCTCTCCCATGGAATGGGGAGAGGGGTGGAGTGAGGCCAGGAGATATTTAGTTATGCATAGATATCTAAGTAAACAATGTAAAATATGGGTACATGCTTTTAACAGTTTTTCTAATTGCATTTTTCTACACAAAGTCCTCACAGATGAAAGTGTCCCTTTTGAATTCAACATTTTGTCCTGAAAATGATGAGACATACCCTCCAAGGATTTTGAGAATGTAGTTGATCATTTAGGAACCCATATTAGGCCCAGAGAATGGAATATTCACCAGAATGTACACCTAGGACTCTAATAGGCTTCTGGGATATAACTGATTATTTTTAAGGTCAAACATTATTTATAGGGAGTTCTAAAGTGAAAATAGCAGATGGAGCATAATTGTGCCCTCTGGAAGTTTCCCATGTCTTATCTAAGGAGTGGAGAACTGAATTGGAATTACTTCCTTGAACCTTACTATTCAGTGAAGAAGACTCAGGGCATTTCCAGATAATGGCAACATCCATGCCAAACTGGATTAAAGAAACCCACTTTGGTGTGGATTCTTATCCCTACTTCCCCACCCCCCCACCCCAAAAAACCCCCCAGGCTTTCTCGAGGAGGGTGGGATGTCAATTGGGATGTCATTCAACCTTTCCCTGAAAGTCCCCCAAAACAACCCTTAAAAGTTTTTAAAAACTTACCTGACCAGTTATCATTAAGGTCCTTCTTGCATCGCCCTAGCACCAGTAAACGACATGCCAGGAGATTGGGGGCAGGGGAGGAGGAATATCCCTCCTCCTCCACCACCACCACCTAGCACATCATTTCCTCATGCCAGGAGTACATAAGGAGGACCTCAATGGCAGCCAGGTGAGTTTTTTAAAAAGCTTTTAAGGGTTGTTTTGAGGGCTAAGGGGTTGGGTGTCACCCCAGACCTTTGGGCTCCAGCATCTCAATAGGTTTGGGATGGGAAATGGAGACTCACCCAAAGATAGTCCTAGGACTATTCTATAGTGAACCCCCACAAGTCTAATACCCCATTAGACCCTGGCCTTTTAGGAAGGCCCAGATCTAATAGGGTATTTCATTAATTCAGAATAACAGAGGTTATTCTGAATTAATTCATTTTTACTGGGTGCATCATTTGGATGCCCCTGGAAAAAAACCAGATAGGTCTCATTTTTAAAGCCTGTCTGAATGAGCCTTCAGACAATGTGACTGTACTCAACATTCCATAGATATCTATTTCCATAGGCAAATGAAAATTGATGGAGCCGTACTTGCCAAATGTGGTCAGGTCAAAGTGCTCTGAGATTTCTATAGATTATAAAACTGTTTCACAGTCAGAGGTTCTAAGACCGCTCAGAATCTTATTATCATGCATCCATAGTCTTTCTTGTGGCTCAGTTTCCAAAGTAAGGTTTTTATTCATTTCTCTTTGAAATTTAATCTTTTGTGTCTCTCAAATACAGAGTTAGTTAGATACAAACAAAAATTTTAAGAGATGTAGTTGAATGTGGTTTGAAAGAAACTTTGCTTCCTATGATGTACGCATACATTTCTGTGACCCATAGTTAGCTTTGGGATAGCACATTTTGCAGTTCTTTCAGCAGTGCGGATAAATTCCTTCCATCTACAGATGATCAACAAAACCAAATTCAGAGGGGGTCTTCATAATGATTCTGCAGAAAGAGCCTTACATGACTGTATAGTAGTAGTAGTAGTAGTAGTAGTAGTAGTAATAGTAATAGTAATACCCAAGAATCATAAAGCAGCATGATTGTATCATTGTGGGTTTTGCAACACAAAGATACCCTGCCTGGACCTCTTTTGTAGTTAGTCACTCTTTCCCATTCATAGAGAAGACCTGATGAAAGAGACTTTCTCAAGATTTCTGCAGGCTATTGGAGGAGTTACAACTGCCCTTCTGCCAGCACAACTATAACTAATAGGCTGTGGTAGTGGAAAGGCATCACAGCTTCAGAAACATGGGATGCTCATCAGCTCCAGCAGAAGGAGTGAGGTCAGTCTTAATGAGTGGCTGTGAAGAAGAATGCAAATTGCACAAGGATTTATGGTGCAGTTTCTGCTCAGTGAGCAGATTTCAGATAAGTTGAGTGTTAATAAGGCAGGCAAGTTTTTCAGCTGTGCCAGCTGTTATAACGATACTGGCACACTTTCGGTGCTGTACATACAGAAGGTGAAGCTTATCGTGTCACAGCACATAAACAAGTGCACACATGTTTCTGTTTCAGCCAGCATGCACACAGCTGGTCACCATGTGTGCACCAGGAGATATTATACTCAAGTGGTTTAAAGCACTAAAAAAGGAAATTGGAGGGGAAATTACAGAAATTGCATGGTGAGGTAACATGAAGCTCTGAGAGCAAGTTTTGCAGTGGTTGAAGGAAAACAACATGTCTTACATAGAAGACCCTGACAGAAGCAGCTACGGCATCCATGTGTGTTTCACGTTTGCAGAAAAAGAGTTATGCATGCAGTGTTGTTTTGTGCTTGGTTAGAATTATAGAATCAGAAAATAATATCTTTGGAAGGGACCCTATGGGACATTTGGCTCAACTCCCTACTCAATGCAGAATCTCCAGTTAATACATCTCCCCATAGGTAGCTATCAAGCCTCTCTTTGAAGACATCCCCACCACCTCTCTAGGCCATTAGTTTCATTGCCAAACCACTCTTACAATCAAGAAGTTCATTCTAATGTTCAATCTAAACCTTCAAACCATGAGACTTGGTCCAAACCTATGTGGTAGCAGGGAACAGGACAACATCTCTCCTCTATATGACAATCCTTAAGATAATTAAAGAATGGTATCATGTCACCCCTGAGTTTTCTCTTCAGCACATCCACAGCTCCTTCAACCTTTCCACATGTTTTGTTCTTCGTACCTCTTATCATCTTTGTTGCTCTTCTCTGAGCTGGCTTTAATTTGTCTATATCTTATATGGAGTCCCTTTCTCTAGACATCTTCAAAAAGAGGCAGGACATTTACCTGCTGGAGATTCTCTATCTCAGCAGTTCCTAACCTTTGGGTCTCTACATATTTGGGAATTCAACTCTCAGGAGCCCTAATTAGCTTGGCCAATCAGCAGAAATTATTGGAACTGAAGTTCAAATTTCAGTTGGGGTCTACAGCTTTAGCAGGATTTCTTAGTGGAAGTTTGGACTCAGTTTGGGCCTTTTCTAATTCTATGATGATATCATCCTCTCTTTTACTCTCTTGCAAACCGTAGTATGAAAAGGGGAGGGGAGGGGGGAGAGTGGGTACTCTTTTCTGTTGTGTCAAGATGAGCTTCTTTCATGCTTGAACAAAAGAGTGATGGTTCATTTGGATGAACCAGCTGACATTACATTAGCTCCTACCCAAGTTATTGAGGAGTGCACAAAATAGCACCATGATCATTGCTACTGGTGTGATTTGCACAATTACTGTAGCATACAAAAAGAGCATCTGCATGTAAGTCTGGTGTGCATTTGTATTTCATGCACCCAGCTTTTATGCTGTGGTTTAAAAGATGTAGCTCTAAAGAAGTGAGTAGATTATTCTTATTATACCAATTTCATTTATACAGTTTGATGTCACTGTAGCCTTTCTGTGTCAGGTTTTATTATGATTATCCCTGCTTTTATTATGATTCTTCCTACTGTGCCTGTTCTCCTTGCTCAATCCAACTAGTGAAATAAAAAAAACACTCCAGTGACTATTTGTCTATGAAACCACCTTTTTTCAAATTTAATAAATGTACAATTCAGGCAAGCAGTAAAATGTTTTTCAGCTAGGCATCCCTGGATTCAGTTAACTGATCAAATATATTTTTATTCTATTTCATACTGAAACAAATATTTGTAAAATGATTTTATTATATTCTATATATGTAACAATTGATTTTTATATCTATGAAACATTGTTTTAAACTGTGTACTAGTCTCACAAGTAAAATTGGCTGAAATTAACTCTTCAGCATGATCATCAATGGGGCAATAGCCCTCTATAATAAAATTAGAGATACCTGGGGCAGGGGGGCAAACAACCAATCCCACCGCTGCCACCAATATAATGGAAATCAAAGGGATATCCGGGCAGGGTGGACACCACGATCACACCTCTGCCCTTAAATATAGCGTGGAACAAAAGCCTGAGCCTATGTGACCGAAGTGCTTGGTAAAAATAGCTGCCACCACCTCAGAATTGCCTGAGGAACCAAACAGGGTGTGAATGCATACGAGGTAAATTTGGCTTGAGTATCTTATAACTATGATGAGAGAATTAATTCTAAAAAAGGCAAAAGGATTGAGGTCCACTCTAATTAACGATGAAACAATTAAGAGTTTATTTTAACTTAATATGAACAGCAACTCGTTGGAATGAGTGGTACAAAATCTTGATGCAGGTGCAGTAACTTGGTTGCCTGAACACAAACAATTCTCCTGACAGAATAACTTTTATAACTGAGAATCCCTTTAAACCACTGTTCTACTATTAGACACAGTATTCCCTGGGTTACAGACCCAAGAAAAATGGCAATAAGGTATCTGTGAAACCTTTACAAGGCCCACTAAAGCACAGCCCTCCTTTACTAGTTCTCTCTAACTTAGTAAAGCTCTGGCTTCCTGCCTCCCCTTATTCCAAAACCTTAGAGATTCCCTAAAAGTTCTCTCACTTCTCTCAGTTCCCTGCTCTCAAAAATCCAACTTTCTCTCTGTCTCCCAGACTCTTCTCCCTCTGTCAGATAAGACAGCTCCCTTTCCCTCCTTCCAGCTGACTCCACCCCTGATTGTTGCAGTCAGCCTGACTCCTCCTCCTTTCTCTGTTCAACAACCAGGGGGCCAGCTACTGCCAAGCAGGCTTCGGCCTAGCCAGCTAAAAGGTAGTTTCATTACACCCTCTATCTTAGCAAGCTGGCCACCCTAGCAGAAAGTAAACCAGAAGCAACTATAATTCTCTTTTTAAAAAGACATCTTCTCAACTTAAAATAGCCCATAGAAGGACAAAAAACATTGGAAAATTGAGCCAGACTGAATCCTTAGCATAAAGAGGAGCATTCTGGATATAACAAATTTGCACTTTTCCTATATGATTATATGTAACTTGTGTTCTAACGTGTCATGCTAACAACAAGCTATATTCTCTAGAAAGATAATCTGCAAATCTTCAGTCACATGATACTTACCCAAGAAAAATACAGGCAGGTTGCACTCTGGCGTAGGTCTGCTGGTGACTCCTTCCCCTTGACTTCTTGGTGAAATTCCAACTGAGGGGGCATTATCACCTAAGACTGACCACTTTGCCAGGCTGTTCCACAAGAAAATGGCACTAGCAGGGGGTTCTCTAGGGACCTGTCAAGAACTAGCATGTGCTATGCTTTTCCCCACCAAAGCATGTGTGCATTACTCCATCTCCTGTTTCACCTTGCATCTGCTAGTCCTCCCTCACAACTTTCACAATTAATCCTTCCATGTAAATATTAGCCATATGCGATCAATAAAAATGTTTCAGAAATCATTGCAAAATTAGGGGGTGCTGGAATTTTATTTCTAAAGTGTTTCTAATGTATAGGTAGTAAAACTTTTGTTACTATAATGCAAGTAACAAAATTTCATTACTTGTTCATTACAATAATTGCGCAAGTGGGGAAATTTCAAAGGCTTCTTTATCATTTTTACAGTTATTGGGGTGAAACTTGCTACAATGGTAGAACACATTATCATCTGTTAGCCCATCCAGTTTTGGAAAGTTTCATGTATTCACAGATTTTTGGGGAATTTTCAATTTTTTTTATAAACAACATGTTTTTTTAAAAAAGCTACAAGAGCTATCTCCTTGAATTTTCTCTACAATGACACCGGATAACAAGGGATCATTATCCTCAAGTTTTAGAAATATAGATAGATCTACTGATTTTAGGTAATTTTTTTAAAAAAGTTTTGACAAAATAAAAATAAAAAGCCACAACAGCTATCTCATTGAATGTCTTTCATATTAGCCAATAGAACTTCCATTTAGGGATTTCTTCCCAGCCCAGCACAGAAATTTACATATTAGAAATATCAGTCATCCTTCTCTTTGCAGTTCCAACAATGTATTGGAATTCTGGCCGGTTGCTGTGATGGAGGGAAAATAGCTCTCCCCTATCCTGATTGGGGCTTTCTGATGCTGAGCAGAATTCTGGGAAATGTAATTTAGGACAGGGCCCTTTGAATTCTCTGGCATATGGCCCATCTCCTTCCCAAACTACAATCCCCAGAATTCTGTGCTTTCTTTCACAGTGAACTCTGCTTTCTCCATGTTGCTTGCCTCTCCTAATGGCAAGAAGTCATTAATGTAAAGAGAAAAGGCAGCCTTTTTTGCTTGGCTTTGCTTCCTTGCTCTAAAAATGAAATTGACTTTGGGAGGCTTCCGAGATTTACAAAATGAAAATGAAAAAGTATTGAGTAAGTTTTGTTCCTTGGGTTTTTGGTGTGGACTATTACCATGCATCAGATATTTTATTGTAAGTACTAATTTGGTAATTGAAAAAAATGCACACCCCTAGTAAATATCCTAATTATACAAGCACACATAGAAAATGTAAACTAGATGTCTTTTTATTCCCTTTTCCCTTTCTTTTCTTACTATGGCTGCATCCACACTGATTTTAAAAACACAGAAAGTCCAAGATTATCTTTCCTATTTTATTTTAGACATCTGTACATGTTTTGGTTATCTCAACTCCTAGTACAATTAAAGAGTTTTTATACCTTCTTGGCAGGTCAATGTAGTTTCAGTGGTAAGAAATCACATGGGGGAAAGGGAATAAAAACTGGAATTTTACAATCAGCCTGATGCTCCCTGTGATCATTCCTTTTTCATTTCAAGAGATGTGAACATACTTTGTTCTCAGCCTGTTGGTCCATTTGTCATTCTTCTTCTTCTTTGTTCAGACAAATTCGTCACTATTCTTCAGTATATTCCCCACTGTTGGAATATTCTCATGAAATGCCTTCTGGAGGTGGGAAGCCCTATCAGTTCACCGTCTCTTTCCCTGGAGTGATGCAAGAAATGTCCATGAAATAACAGGTGCTGAAGCTAGCCCAATAGATTGTCCTAAGAACCCAACCAATTAATTAACTATTGTCTATCATGAAGATCTTTCTTGGCATTCCAGATGTGTGAAAAACATGCAGATCAGATCAAACATAAGAGTTTCTGAGACTGTCCCCATCATTAGAAGCTGAAAGATAGCATCTAATTATTACAACAGCAAACATTAGATCTAAATTCCTTTACACATTGTGTACATAGCCCAAAACTGACAAAATGAATCCTTGCTCTGTATCCTCCTAATCCATGAACTAATCCCAGAAACTTCAAAGATTTAAGCAGGTGCATTTTAATCAAAGGCTCAACATAGTTCTTTTTAAAATTCTGAGTGAATAGTTCTCTAAGGCAATATATGGCCTTGTCAGTGTACCCATGAGACAGAAGAAGCAAAACTCAGTGGTATAGAATATGTGTTGCATGCAAATGGTTTCCAGTTCAATCTCTACCATCTCCCTTTAAAAAGATCAAATTGAAGGTGATGGGGAAAGTTTTTGCCTCAGATTCTTGAAGCATTGCCACTTGGAGCAAAACAGGGTGGCCCTGTAGAAGTTTAAAGTTGCAACTTCCACAGTCTCATAATATTACATTTGGATGGTGTGTGAGAGAGTGGCATTGAAGGCAGTGCTGAATGGTAACTCCCATGTTATTGGTGAATCACACTTGGGTTTTCATCTAAACCTTGCTCCTGTCCAACGTACAGTGGACTCTAGATATTCATTCAGTTTTGGTCCCAAGATTCCACATGAATACCAATGAATGTGGATGCTGAAATCCCATTAAAGACAATGGTATAGTAAAATTGTGCCCTTCATTTTAAAATGGCAAATCAAGGGTATGCTTTTTGAATTACTGAAAAATATTTTCAGAACACAGTTGGCTGAATCCTTGGATGCAAAATGAGAGTATACGGAGGGTCAACTTTACTTAACATGCTTCAAATGTTTAAAAGCAATGCTTTTGGGTTTGGAAAGATTAGCCATTTACAAGAAACATTGCCTGGGGGACACCCGACTGTATTTACTCAGTCTCCCTGTCCTGTATAGCACAACAAGCAGGTTTCAGACCAGGGAAAAACTGTACAGCCCAAATTCCTAATCTGACTGAGTACATCAAGAAAGGATATAAGAAAGGTTGCATTACTGGAACAGTTTTTGTTGACTTTACAGCAGCCTATGACATGGTGCAACATAGGAAAATGCTGCAGAAAGTCTACCATATTACCTGAGACTATAATTTTATAAAAACTACTCAGACTCTCCTAGAAAACCGTAGCTTCTATGTGGAGTTTCAAGGCAGGAAAAGTAGATGGAGGAGGCAAAATAATGGTTTACCCCAAGGTAGTGTTCTTGTACTGAGTTTGTTTAATATATTTACTAATGATCAGCCACAACCACCACTCACAAAGAGCTTTATATATACTGATGACCTTGACCTAGCAACACAAGCAAAAAACTTTGAAACAGTTGAAATCCAACTTACTAATGCCTTGAAAGATCTCTCCAGCTACTACAAAGATAACCACCTGAAGCCTAAGCCTGCCAAGACACAAGAATGTGCTTTCCACCTATGCAACTATGAAGTCAAAAGGAAATTAAAAGATACCTGGTAACATCAAGAGCTTCAACATTGTTTCCATCCTAAATATCTCTGTGTCACCTTAGATTGAACACTAGGATAGGAAACACTTCTTGAACACCAAGCACAAAGTAGCTGCACACAATAATATCATGCAGAAACTTACTGGCAGTACATGAGGTGCAGACCCAAAATTAGTAAGAACATCAGCCCTAGCCTTGTCTTAGTCAACTTACTCAACTCAAAAGCAGGTGAACATAGCATTGTATGAAACATTCTTAAACCTATGCCTGTTGATAAACTCTACAAGCTAGCTGGCATTGCCCCCCCCCCCCCATTGTGCGATGAGAAGTTGCAGCTAAATGTGAAAGAAATAAGGTTGAACACTGTGAAAAAAGAAATAAGGTTGAACACTGTGAAAGCCATCCACTACATGGCTACCAGCCTCCTCCCAGTAGACTCAAATCAAGAAAAAGCTTTATGAGAACTACCACTCCTCTTGGCATCCCCCCAGCAACAGCAAGGGTATCCCTCTGGGCAGCTAAACCAGGAAATCCCAACTGGATGCCTGCACACAAGGGTCTTCCTCCAGGGGCAAGCCAAGAATGGGCAACTTGAAAGTCCTTGAACAGACTCAGAAGTGGAGTGAGCAGATCAAAAGACAACCTGGCAAAATGGCACTACCTAAAATAATTCCATACCTTATGTGACTGTGGAGCAGAAGACAACTCTGCATCTGTATGCTTGTCCACTATACCCTGCCTCATGTACAGAGGAAGAATTGTTGGAGGCTACAAACAATGTTGTTGCTGTTGCCCATTTTTGGTCAAAAGATATTTAGCTGCCTGCACTCCTTCTATTTTTTATCACTTTTATACTAATTTATGCAATGCTTTTGATACAAACATAAATAAATAAACTTAACATGTTTTCTGGAAATGCTAAGAACCCTGGTTACCTTGTTTTAAAGTTTGGACTAATATACTGAGTATATTTCCTTCGCTGCAGACATGGAAACCACTAGGCGTAACTGAAGAAAGCCGTAGGCTGCCAAACACAAAGAGACAAATATAGAGAGATCAAGGTAGATTTCCTGTGCCTTAAATGATAGAATGGAGCTGACTAATTGCATCAAAGAGGTTGTTCTTCTGGAGATCCTGTTTATAAAACCTCCCTGCAACCAACAGAGATCTATATTTCAGACCAGTACTGTTTATTCTGCCCCTTTTGGTTTCTGCTATCTCATTTTGCTGTGAAAGAAAGAATTGAGATGGAATGGGGCATCAGATTTCTAAAGGGATGTACAATCTATTGTTAGACAATTGCCTGCTTGAAACTTTTGCCTCTGTGTTTATTTATTGATTGGAGATAATTATTGGAATCCCTTTATAGCCAGTTGAATCCATACAACTCAATTTAGGATTTGAAAGTTTGGATTGTGTTCAATCAGTGCACTTCACTGTGCATACAATCTTATTGGTTTAAAGACTTGTTCAGCACTTGAGGCTTGCTCCAGAGCAGCAGTCCTGCCATTCATCTTACCTGAAGGATGAAAATGGCTCATTGGGGGAAGCTCAGTTTTAGCTAGAAGTTCAGTCGTGAACAGTAGTAACATGGTAAATTTTGAATGCTTAATGGTACCAGATCTCATCTGATCTTGGAAACTAAAAAGGTTCAGCCCTGATTAATACTTGGATATGAGACTGCAAATGAATATCATGTGCTGTAGGCTATACTCAGAGGAAGGAACTTGCAAAACCATATCTAAGGATTCATTTCCTAAGGAAACCCTATGAAATTCATGGAGTCACTATAAATTGACAGATGACTTGAAGATACACATAAAAACATAAACAAGCAATGCTTGTCGTAATTGTCCTTATAGTTCTACTACCAAAAAGAGTCAAATGCAGACAGCTGTGTTTATTCATTTCTACCTAGAGCAGGTATTTTGCAAAGCTAATATATTAAGTGCCTGCTTATGATCTAGCCATGTTAAGGTCTTCTTGAAGCAATACACATTTCTAGTTTTGTTGTAGTTCACTCTGATATATTTATCTAGAATCAGAAGAAACATACATCAGAACACCAACTGTAAGAAAACAACAGTTATAGAGCGATCCCATCACATCTCTGATTTGTTTGGGAAAATCAAAGTTATGTCATGCTTGTGGTCTTACTGTAGGTAACAGAGAGCAAATAATGGACTGGGACCTAACTGCAAGCTTTAACTGCAGTGTTACTGTGTTCCATTGCTTATAGCATATTAATGAACAAAACTTTCCAAAAAGAATGTGACTCTCAAGAGGCATATGAGTTTCTATGCCTAGATAACATATACTATATTGCTTATACCTTTAAGCCTCTATGCTTGGCACACAGAATCATAGAGGTGGAAAGGGGTCATCTAGTTCAACCCCATTCTGCTATGAAGGAGTGTATCATAGCACTCTCAACAGATTTCCATCCAGCCTCTATTTAAAAACCTCTACAGAAGAAGCCTCCACTACACTCTGAGGCAAAAGATTCCACCACCAAACAGTTCTTACCATCAATATTTTTTTCCTAATATATAGAATGTGAGACTGCAAATGAATACCATTTCCTGCAGTTTGAATCCGCTGCTCCATGTCCTAGTCTCTAGAGCAGCAGAAAACAAGTCTGTTTCCTTTCAAATATTGAAACATGACTATAATTTCCCCTCTTAACTTTCTCTTCTCCAAGCTAAATATGCCCAGCTCCCTAATCCCCCAAAATTAGGGCATGTGCTAATATTTCTGAAATGTAGGTGGAATTATACCCTGGTTATGTTGTGTAATTGTAGAGAAATTCCAGGACATGGCTCTTGTATTTTGTTTTCTTTTTTTTTTTTTAAAAAAAAGGTTTTTGGTAAAAACAAAAAACAAAAACCAAAAAAAAAACATAAAATCAATAGATGAGAGAAACTTTGGGAGCGGCGGTTTACAGTGTTAAATGTGTTCTACCTTTGTAGCAGGTTTCATCCCAATAGCTCCAAAAATGAGGAGGAACGGAGCCCCAGAAGCCCCCCCCCCCCACCAGTGTGCAACTACTTTATCAAAACAGTAATGAAACTACTATTATAACTGTAACAAAATTTTAACTAGCAATAATTTAGAAACAAAATACCAGTTCCCCCTAATTTTCTAATAACTTTTGAAACTTTTTAAATTGATCACACAGCCCTAATATTTATACTCTGATTTTCTCTGTTGATCAAACAAGGACTTATTCATATTTGAAGCAAATTATTCATGACTGCATTGTCCTATAGATTGCCGTAAGTGTGTTCTAAACATGGGTCAAAAAGATGAGTTCATCAATAACTTTCTGGTATTTCACTGAATACAATTCACTCAGGAACAGCAGTGGGAACAATATTGCCTTCGTCTGATTCACTATTGTGGACAAGATGCTGGACTAGCTAGACTTTTGGTCTAGTCCAGTAATGTTCTTTTTATGGTTTCATGCGTTTTTTTTTTTCTATATCTTGATTATTTTTATCTTACTGAATTTATTTTATGGGTTAAATATTGAGGTCACAATTTATCTTGCAAAAACATTTTCCACCTCTGGACTGAGAAGATAGCTATCTTGGCAAGATAGCACAACAGCCTGAGTGACGATTCAATCTGAGATATATATCCCCCTCAGCCTCAATTCTGCATTTTAAACCTATATGGCACTATTTTCATAAAGCACATGTGATTTATTTGTTTGAAGTGAATTACATTTGTTGTTCATCACTTCTTTGAAATTTGTGACATCACTTTAAGGTGTATATTTATGCATTACACTTAAACAGAACTTGGGTTTTAGAAGGCTGAGAATGACCCATTCAGGCAGGGATGAGTCCCATACCTATGATTTTGCCATTAATCTTATCAGCTGCAAAAAAGGCTAGTACTGTGCTTATATTTTCCACAGTATAAAGCTGGGGAAACTGGACTTTCAAATTGTTTGGCCTACAAAACACTCCAATATTGCCCGTGTTAATGCATTATGGGAGGTCTACACCAAAGTATTTAGAGGGGCAAAGTTTCCCCAGTTTTACCACAGCACATAGTGGACTTAGGCCGTAATATGTATACATCCATATAGCTGTCTTAATTTTGTAGCTTTTTGAAAATCATATATATATATATATATATATATATATATATATAATGTGCAATTGGCTCTGCTCTCGAAAAAAAACAGCAGCAACTGAACCAGTGAACAAGGGTGCATCTGCACTGTAGAATGAATGTAGTTTGGCACCACTTGAACTTCCATGGCTCAATGGCATGGGAATTGTAGTTTGGTGAGATTGTAGCCTTTTTTGACAGAGAAGAGAAAAAGACCTTGTCAAGACTACAATTCTAGTGATTTCATAGCATGGAGCTATGGTAGTTTAAGTGGAGCAAACTGCATTCATTCTAGGTTCCACAAATGGGGCTCCTACAATAAAAGACTTAGGACCTTATCACATTGATGAGGTTGCGCAGGGCGATTCACCAGCCTCCGTGGCAACTTGGCGGGGTAATCCCAGCACCCTGCCTCTCCCGCAGCAATGCTTCTCCATTACACACAGGGAAGTGTCACCCCACAGATTCCCCCTGAACTGGCCCCATTGCTTCTTATGGAACATGGGAAGCCTCCCATGTTCTGGGTGCAGTTATAGGACACTTGTTGCCCAGTTCATTGATGGAGCCCCATCAGAAGTCATTGTGCATCACATAATGGATGGCATGGGGCTCTGTGGATCAATTGGGGCACAAACATATTATGATGTAGAAGAAATCTTTCCAAATAGCAACAAAGTAGAAGTTTTTTTTAAAAAAATACCCATGTACATGGATCTGACAATCCAGATTAATTCATAGTTCCCACAAATAAAAGCATAGGGGTTTTGTGGGATGAGTAATGGTGCTTTCTTTTTGTAAATGAATATAGACCTTGTGTGATCATACAGCATTTCCTGGTGCCATCATTAATGATCAATGGGGGAAAGTCCTCTTGAAGCAGCACACTAGACCATACCACATCTATGACTTCAGGAATATCAAGCATGAATGCTTTGTTTGGAAATCTTTTGAGTTATCCTTCTGGGATGCCTTGTGGAAATGGGGCTTGGAGATATTGTTTTACAACAGCTCCGGTCCTTCCTGGAGGATTTATTTATTTATTTACAGTATTTCTATACTGCTTTTTTCACCCCTAGGGGGATCATTCCCAGAAGGTGTTCGGGGACTCCTGCTTGGGGTTGGCTCAGTATTGTCCCCCATATTGTTTAACATCTACATGAAGCTGCTGGGAGAGATCATCTGGAGTTTGGAATTTGATGTCATTTGTACTTTAAACACTATTACTCCTTTCCACCTGCTGCTAAAGAGGCTGATCAGATCCTGAACTGGTGCTTGGCAGCTGTGAAGATCTGTATGAGGGAGAACAAATTGAAACAGAATCCAAACAAGGCAGAGGTAGTCCTGGTCAGTCACAAGGTTGAACAGGGTATAGGGTTAAAACCCGTGCTTGATGGTATTACACTCCCCTGAAGACATAGGATCACAGCTTGGAAGTTCTCCTGGATTCATCGCTGAGCCTGGAACCCTAGGTTTTGGGAGGTAATGAGGGGGGGGGCACTTTTGCACAATTAAAACTTGTGCACCAGTTGCACTCATACCTTGGGAAGTCAGACATGGCCACAGTAGTCCACACTCTTGTTACACCCCGAATAGACTACTGCAACATGCTCTACATGGGGGTTGCCTTTGAAAACTGTTCAGAAGCTTCAATTTGTCCAACGGGCAGTAGCCAGATTGCTCACCAGAGCAGGGTACAGGGTTAGGCATAGGGTTAGGATCTATGAACCATCTCTGAGGTTAAGATCATCTGAGGAGACCCTGCTCTCCATCCCACTTCCTTCCCAGGCATGTCTATAGGGACAAATGACAGGGTCCTCTCCGTGGTGGTCCCTCATCTGTGGAACTCCCTCCCAAAAGAAATTAGAAATTAGATCAACCCCTACTCTCTTGACCTTCAGGAAAAAAACTGACTAAGCTTTTGACAAATAAGTGGAGCAGTGCAATTAAGTGACTATGAATTAATGTGTTGATAAATGGAATGGCCCTTGTGATGAATTCCCTACCTGTTAAGCTAGGAAAAGCTCAGAAAAGTAGGGCCAGGAAGTTCAGCAGCCATTTTAGGAGGGTGCCTGGGGGCATCCATCTTAGAAACACATTTCCAAGAGGGGATGGTGCTTAGGAGCAGCCTGGAGGGAAATGTGGGAAGTTTGTGATTGGCTGGGAGAGAGTGGGCAGAGCTTAACTTGAAAAAGGAAAAAAATTGCCTTTAAGGGTGCGTTTTAAAATCTGACAGCTCAGTTTAGGGTTTGGAATGAAGGAGAGAGGAGTCAGGGAGTGTGTGTTGGAGGAAGATAGTTAGACAAGCCAGAAGTTGGTCAGTTAGACAGCAGAGATAGTTAGTGAGAAGATTTATAGCTATTAGATAGAATAGCTGGTAGAGTGGAGAGACAGATCCATAAGGAAAGGATTGTCTGTGTGGAGTTTCAAGAATACTAGACAGTGGGAAAACCTGTTAGTTTCTTGAGGGAGTGGAGAAGAGTTATTGAAACTAAGTGCTGAACTGTTTATTGAAAGTACCCATAAGCTTTTATTCAACATTGCAACCGCTAAGCTAGTGCCTGTATTGTTCAAGTTCTCTCAAATAAACAACATTGTTCTTTGTTCATAACAACTGACTCAAGTGTGCCTCTGTGTGAGAAGTTTAAAAGCAGTTTATAGAAGAAATCAAAGTTAAATGGTGGCAGTGTGTATTTTAAAAGGAAATTTATTTATTATTTATTTCAAGCATTTCTACCTTGTCCTTCTCAACCCCCTAGGGGGGACTCAGGGCAGCTTACAACTGGCACATATTCTTTGCCTACAATTCAACATAGTAAAATATATAACAGCAACAATTATAAATAATTTAAAACATTCAATTAATACAATAACAATCTCTTTATTGTTACCTCAGAGTACGGAGCCTGAGTGCAAATCCAGCCTATATTAGCTGAAAGATACCTCAAGCTAAGCCAAAAGCTAAACATTTCTTTGAAGTGTGGTAGTAGCCAGTGTTCTTTTAAAAGGTTTTCTGGCCAGAAGATCATTTCCAGCTTATTCATTTTTATTTTAATTAAATTAGCCACATTCCATTTCAAGTGGTGGTACAGCATTGGGATTTGTTACTTAAATAATCCCTAGCCTTTACATTTATTGGTGTCAGCATGTGGGATCGCTAATTAAAACCCCATAACCTTTATATTTATTTGCAGCGGTTTGGATTTATTGCCAAATAAGTCCCTAACTATTATAGTCCTGGATTACGTTTTGGAGGATGTGATTTTAATTGATGTTTAAATAATGTATGTTTTGATTGTTGGTTTTCATTGTAACTGTTTATTGATACATGTATGTTTGGCATCAAATTGCTGCCTGTTATAAGGCCGCCTTAAGTCCCCTCTGGGGTGAGAAAGTCAAGATACAAATATAGATAATAATAATAATAATAATAATAATAATAATAATAATATAACTGGATTCAGTTAAGTTTCACTCTTTTTATTTATGATAGGCATCTCCCCTATTTCCCATTTCCTCAGATTTCCAGAAAGCCTAAGAACTGTGTAGCCTTCCTTTCTCAGAAGCCTCCATGTCATGTTTCTTCCAAGGACATCTAGATAACAATGGTTCACAACAAAAGCTACTATCGGCATATTCTCTTGAATAGTTGTGAACACCTGGATTCTGGAGCTTCCATACAAATTCTATTGACCCTTTCTTTCTCCAAGGTAAGAGGTTTGACTTGACATTCATTTGTCTCTTCTATTCTAATTATCCTTTGCTTTCTGGCCTTCAACCTTGTGTATGCCACTTTGCCTGCTTTGAGTCTTTCCAATCTTCCATGTCACACCACATCTGCTATTCATCCCATTCTCTGGACTATCACACACAAATTATTGGAGTTAGATACCATCCTGCTGTATGTCAAGGATATGGTCAAGATATGTTTCCCAATGGTACATAGCCAATAAGTCCTGATGGGACTAGGAAATCTATCATAATCAATAAAGATATTTAGGGACTTTGCTGAAAAGAATTTAAAAGCCATATTCAAAAGAATTATATTTGTGTCTGACCACTGAATTACTTGACTTCCCTGTAAAGGGTTTGTGAGGTGCCACCACTCAGTTACGTGCTGCAGGATTCTAGTTATCATAACTACTCTGTGCTGAAAATCAGAATATGGAGAAGATTATGTCTTAAATGTCTAATGTTCCCTATCATTTCAACAGCCACCAAGGAGGTAGAACCGTAATACTTCTACAATGTATTGCTGTCTTGTCATTAACTTTAAAGTGTAGTGTATTCATCTGATTCGGCTTTATTTCTGTCTGCTCAAGTACAGTATTATCAGTGAGCCTTACTGCTGCTGTTATAAAATGCACAGTGAGTTATTCAGGACTATCATCAGTCTTTCCATGCATGGGTGAACAATTACCTCGTTATGATATCATTAAGTTTAATAACAGAGGTGAGGAACATGCAGCTATGCAATAGTGGTTGGACTATAATTCGTCTCAGCACCAAACAATATTGTGGGTTGACTGGAGCTATAGACTGAAAGACCACACATTCCCTATCCATAATGTACAGCTTTCAAACTAAGGAGCACATCACAAAACACTGTTATACTGCAAATCCTTTAGTTTCATCTTTGCCTGGAGCTTATTACATGATGTTACGACTTTCCCGATGATGTACGGTGTTGTACCACTGATGGGTTATTTAGAAATTAATTATTTTCCTACTAGAAACAATTGACTAATAAGCACATAGCCCTCTATTAGTAACCACTTTGTGTACTAAATATCATATTTCACTTGGTGACATTGTATGCATATTGGGAACAATGTGGGCATGGGCACTTTGAGATTCACTAGGGATCGCTTGCAGTGATACCCCAGACTATTTTCCTTGACTGGAAGAACACTGGGATTCTCAAGAGTTCCCAAGAAACTTGTTGCACATTCATTCTCCATTCTCTAGCAGAGGTAATTTTAGAGCTACTAGCAATAATTTTAAGAAGTCTTGGAGAACAGGAGAGCAATTACCATCTAGTTGCAAGCGCGCTTGCTGGGGACGCGAGACAGAGCCTTTTCTGTGGTGGCCCCCGATTTTGGAATGCCCTCCCAAAAGATCTTAGACAGGCCCCTACTTTGGCAGTCTTCAGGAAGAACTTGAAAACCTGGCTGTTTCGATGTGCCTTTTCAGATTAGGAACCTCAACACCAAGTCCCAGATGCACTTTAGTAGAACCACGATCACTGCACACCACACACTGCACTTATTTTATAATCCTATATTCCTCCCGCAATATCAGCACTTTTAATCCTGTACCCACTACTCTGGCCAGCCCCGTTTTAATAATTGTCCGATGTATTGTTACTGTTTTGTTTACTTTGCTTAACTGTTTTAATTTGCTTTATGTATTGTATTGTTGTATTGTGTTCTGGGGCCTCGGCCTGTGTAAGCCGCATCGAGTCCCTTGGGAGATGCTACAAATAAAGTTATAATAATAATAATAATAATAATAATAATAATAATAATAATAGTCAACCTGACATCAATATCATGAAGGATTCTGAAGCATGTTATCAGGGAGGCAGTCTGCAATCACATAGAAATGAATGCTGTGATTACTAAAGTCAACATGGATTTCTCAAAAGCAAGTCAAGCTAGATCAAGCTTATCTCTTTTTTTATAGGGTTACAAGCTTGGTAGATGCAGGGAATGCTGTGCATGTAGCATATCTTGAATTTAGTTGGGCCTTTGGCAAAGCCCCCCATGACCTTTTTGCAAGCAAACTAGTCCACTATGGGCTAAGCAATTGTACTATTAGGTGGATATGTAATTGGTAAAGTGACCAAACCCAGAAGATGCTTACCAATAGTTCCACTTCATCTGGAAAGAAGTGACTAGTGGAGTGCCACAGGGTTCGGTCCTGGACCCAGAACTGTTCAATATGTTTATTCATTACTTGGATGAAGGTTTAGAGGCCATGCTTATCAAGTTTGGGTTGTTGTAGGTTTTTTCGGGCTATATGGCCATATTCTAGAGGCATATTCTCCTAATGTTTCACCTGCATCTATGGCAAGCATCCTCAAAGGTAGTGCTTGCCATAGATGCAGGCAAAACGTCAGGAGAGAATGCCTCTAGAACATGGCCATATAGCCTGAAAAAAACCTACAACATCCCAGTGATTCCGGCCATGAAAGCCTTCGACAATACTTATCAAGTTTATCAAGTGAGCCAACAATGTGATGCAGCAGCTAAAAAGACCAATGAGATTTTGGGCTGCATCAAAGGAGTATAGTGTCTAGATCTAGGAAAGTCATGGAGCCTCTCTATTCAGCTTTAGTTAAACCTCACCTGAAATACTGTATCCAGTTCTGTGCACCACAATTTAAAACAAATATTGACAAGCTGGAAAGTGTCCAGAGGAGAGCAACTAAAATGATCAAAGGTCTGCAGACAATACCCTATGAGGAGCGTCTTAAAGAACTAGGCACGCTTAGCCTGCAGAAGAGAAGGTTGAGAGGAGACACAATAATAATAATAATAATAATAATAATAATAATAACAACAACAACAACACTTTATTTGTACCCTGCTACCATCTCCCCAAGGGACTCGGTGCAGCTTACATGAGGCCGAGCCCAAACACAACAATACAGGCAATAATCACAATACAAGCAATTAAAATAAAACATAGACAATAAACATATAACATTATCAATAAGACAACATACAATTAAAAACTATGGGAAGGCAAAATGTAAAAATTAAAAATGGAAATAGTGCTGAGGCATGGACGAAAAGGTGATAGTGGCGTTTGTGGAAGACATACGAACAGACCTAAAAATATAAAGTGCTTTGGAGGGACAAAGTGCTATGGGATCATTATTCTGGGAAGGCACACTGGAACAACCACTTCAAGCTCCTCCTTGGGAGGTTGGGGCCTGCCTGTATAAATATGTGAAAGCCATGTATAAATATGTGAAAGGATGCCTAAGGGAGAGGGAGCAGGCTTGTTTTTTACTACCCTGGAAACTAGGATTCAGAGAAATGGATTCAAATTACAGGAAAGGAGATTCTACCTAAACATTAGAAATCATTTCTTGATCGCAGGAGCTGTTCAACAGTGGAACTTTCTGCCTGTGAGTGTGGTGGAAGCTTCTTCTTTGGAAGCTTTTAAATGGAGGCTGGATGGCCATCTGTCAGGGATACTTTGTGCTTTTCCTGCATGGCAGGGGGTTGGACTAGATGACCCATGTGGTATCTTCCAACTCTATTATTCTATAGTTCTCTAGAATTTTTTAAAGAAATCAAATGGTATTTTTAAAAGTAAGGAGAATAGGCAACAGCATAAGCCACTTTGAGTGCCTTCCAAGGTTGAGAAAGGTGGTGTATAAATAGGGTAAATAAATGAATGAATAGTGTAATTCCAATTTAACCCCATTAGAGACTGATTTCCATGGAAACCACAGAGTTCAGGAAAGTTTAAAGAGTAATGAGTAATATACAAAGTGAGATCCGGACAAGTGTCTGTTCAAAGAAGTGGCATTGTGTGTTCATCTTTATTTGAATAGGTAGCACGTGTAGCACTAATACCACAGAAGAAATTGACATCTAGAATTCTATTTTCCATTTATAAAAAGAAATGCCCTTTTTTGTTACTTGGGGGAGAAAGTACATGTCTGTCATGTGTTTAAAACCAAATGGCCAATCGATTTTGAACATTTTGTGATTATTAGTAGGATGCCACTTAAATCTATAATCTCCCATCTCTGATGCAGAAACCCTATGTGGATTATTCACTATGTGGATAAATGCAACAAAAAGCATGATAATACAGTCACTGGAAAATGAAGTACAAACTTGGTATCCCTTATCTGAAATCTTTGGGAGCAGAAGTATGTTGGATTGGGGGTTGGAATATTTTCATAAACAAAATTAAGTGTCTTGACTTGTTGCATCTACGCATGATTTGCTAATTGCACAGTGGCAGATAGAAAGGCTCTCCAGAGGGTTATCACTACTAGCCGGAAAATTATTGGTTATCCTCTCACCTCTTTGGATGAACTGTATAATTCCTGCTACCTTAAGAAAATTCAAAATATTCTTAAGGATCCATCTCACCCTGGATATTCTTTTTTTGAATTGTTACCATCTGACACAATCTAGGATGATAAAAACAAGGGCAAATAGGCTGAAAGATAGTTTTTATTCTAGATCTGTGACTAGATTGAACTCTGTGCTTTCACACTGGTTTTGCATTAGGGGCTGTGAAATAGTGATTAGAATGTGGAAGCATGGGTGCCTTGTTGTGCAATTTGTACATATATAATGTATAAATGTGATTGGAGATGGCATTTAATTTTGTTGTATAATGTACAATGACAATAACATTATTATATTGTATTGAAGATGGAACCCAAGTTTAAACATAACATTTATTTATGTGTCATATGTTGGCTGAAAGTGATTTTATACACAATACTTTTTTTTTTGCATCAAACAAGATTTCAGCAGCAAAAGTGCCACTATCTCAACCATCCATGTGGACAATTTTAGATTTTGGAGTATTTGGATTCTGGAGTAACAGTTGGTTATATATTATTATACAAATTAAGTGAACTCATGGTAGCATTATGACTACAATAGACAATACATATTCAAATACTTGATATACGAGAATTTTGTTACATCTCAGCTGAACTTAAAGGAATTTAGAAGACACTTATAAGGATGCACTTTTCATTGTAAATAATATTCTGTTATACCGATGTATATCAGAATATGATTCACAATTAACAGTACACTCTTATATGTGTCTACCAAATTCCTTTGACTTCAGCTGAGATTCATCCCCAGTTAAGTCTATGTGTGGTTAAAGTCATTTTAGCGACACGTAAATAACTTCATTTCACATTGAGAAAACAGATCTACTTTTGTATTTAACATGTTCAAAAGCTGTGATGCTAACGTGTGGTGAGGCAGAAACATCTGCAAAATTAAAGTAAATGGTTTTCCACTTCCTCAGTTTTCAGACAAAATTTTCAGCAGATAATTAAAATCTTGGAATATTTCTGATAGATGATACTTTAATAGGTAATAATTAAGCCTCATGCTTAAAAGAGCATCGTGCCAAAAATTCCACTTACTGTGTATGCTATTAACTAATTAAATTTTTCAAAAGAGCAGGTGTCTTTAATATTGGGTTGCTAAATTCTGGATCTTAACAGGGTCTAGATCTGAAACTAAAGGTACAACTAAATGTAACAAAATGGGTCCTACAAATTCAGTGCAACCGGTGCTTTATTGATTCCCCATAAAGTAGAGTGGGAGGCTAATTTAAAATCCAATGTGGGATATGGGTGCTTGGGAGCCCTGAGAAGACTGCTTTTCCACACAAATTGCTTATTTCTCCTCCTTCCCCCCAACAACATGGATTATTACCATTTACAGAGGCTCTCTGGGAAACAAACCACTTCTAAAAACCAAGATATTTTATGCAGGGAAGTACAGGTTGTAAATCACCCCTGCCCTGTGAAGTGACAGGAATTCAGTGGAAGAGCAATTCTGCAGCACATGGGTTTGCTTCAGTTATATCTAGCTGATGATTTATGATATATATAACACCATCAGGTGTGTGATGCATTACAAAGTTGCAGAGCCTAGGTCCCTGCCCCAAGGAGTTTCAAATCTAAACATTGGCACAGAGGAACCAACAAAGGGAAGAGGGGGAAATTTCAGGAGGAACTTGTTTTCAGTTCAAGATTCAGTGGACATGTTTTGGTCCATTTCTCAAATGGTACATGGAGTAGAGGTAATTTGTGATCTGGAATCTTCATGTAGCTGGACAGTTGAGGAAAAATAGTTTATTAGGGAGAAATATCCATAAGTACTCATAGAGAAATGTCTATATTTCAAATGTTATGAAACACTGATAAAATATGCATTAGTCAGTAAGGAGGGGTGCTCAGATGCATAACATTTAAAACACAGGTGTGTGCAAAAGAATCTCTTAAAGTTGAGCGCCAAATTCCATTTCAGAGTTCTTGGAAACTGCAAGGTGTTCTTGGAAACTGCATCAAAGGCAAAAAGTGGAATAAAAATCCTGTGTATTTAAGCTGAATTCTCTTAAAACTAATACCTCTAAATTACAGCAATCTCATAAAAGGTTTTGAAGAGGATGTGGCTATTGTTGAAAACCCAAAATCCCAAATGGGGACTCCAGTAAGGTAAAATTCAATTCTAAAAGCTGAACCTTGATTTATGGACCTCATAACATTGAGGTTGGGATTTGCCACAAATCATAGCGAATCTGGTGGGGCCTGGCAGGAGGCATGGGGAACCAGTTGCCCCGCACCCCACATTGCCCACCTTGCCCCTCTCATCCCACAGGGGGAACCATCACTGTCCAGCTTTCCCCCATTATTCTATTGTTGCTGAAATGGCCTCTTACCATACTTGGGAACTTTCTCAAGTAAAAAAGGAGGAAGGTTCCAAATAGGTTCTGCAATATATAACCATAGGAGATGCCCATATAAATGGCATTTTTAATCATCAAATTGAGCCTCTTCTCTAGTGCCCCTCTTCTACACTGCCATATAAAACATGGATTATCTGCCTTGAACTAGATTATATGGCAGTGGAGACTCATATAATCCAGTTCAAAGCAAATAATGTGCATTATCTGCTTTGATAATCGAGATTACATGACAGTATAGAAGGGGCATAAGTCATTGTCAATATAGGCTGTGAAACATTTGGATTTGTAGGTTCCTGTGAAGGATGTGCTTAGCAAAAGAGAACTCCAAGACTTGTCCAAGCATATATCACTATCTCTTCTTTCCAATAATCTACCAGTCTAATCATAAAAAAACATCAAACTGCCTGCTTCATGTGCCATTATTTATTGCATTCATTTAAACAGGTGTTTTGATTAACCCTGTGTTATTGCTTTCTGAATCCCAAGTCCCTCCTAGAACTATGTATAATTGTGTGTGTGTAATTATCCAAAGTGCTTCTATATTATATTGTATTATAGACTTCTCTTCCCCTCTCTCCCCACCCTGCCCCCACTAATATTCATACCCAACAGAATTGTGTCTTCCACACAACTTACAGCACCTCTTGCAAGGAGAGGTTAAAGTTAAATTGCTCAGGAGCTTTGCTCCAAAAGCCCAGTTATCTTTGGATTTTTCAGATTGAGCCACATGCTGACAGGGACTTAAAGGAGCTCTTGCAAACTCATGTTCAGGGCTCCTGCTCTATTTGATAATACTGTAGTTTGTTTCAAGGAATAGGAGAGAGCTTGGGCAAGGAGTTAAATAAATAGCCCCAGCAAAAATCCATCCAGGGAAGGGGGTATCTATTTTCTGTCAGGAGTTGCAGAAAAGCTCAGCTGATCCATTCAGACTAGTGATGTAATTCTGTACTGATTTTCTTCTCAAATAAAATGACAAGTGGTTTTAGCAACTTTCTTCCCAGGGTAAGAAACTCTTCAAAAAACACATACTTTATATGTTCATACACGACTCTAGAAAAGTAAGGACCTCTTCACACTGGCCAATGGATCCCACAGGGGGATGGAGGCAAGAACGTCGACCATCCGACTTCTCTCCATTGCTCCAAGGCAACACGGGAAACCTAAACCGGAATTAGTAGTACTTCGTGCAGTGGGAGCTGGCAGACTCCATTCTTAAAGGGGCAGCAAAGTGAAGCATGCCACCAGTTCTTCCCCTATCTGATAAGGTCGATTGTCAAAAACATGAGTGAACTTATCTGTGTGTACTTTGCATCTTATCAAAAAAAGGAATGACCTCATCTCTCTATAGTGTGGCAAAAGGTGAGATATCAGTCCATCCTGGGGGAATCTAAAAGAAACACAAACCCCCTTTCCTCTGTATGCCATGGCACCACATCTGGCTTTTTTGAATGCCCGATTAGGAAAATCGAGACAGCAGCTGGTGAAAGCTGCCACTTGAGGCAGTGCCTGTGCTTTTCCACTCTTCATCAAATGTCCTCAACTTATCCATTGGGCCTATCAAAATTCATAATTTTGGTCCCAGAATCTGCCCTTGAGTTATGCATCAGGTTAATCTGGAACAAGAATATAAAATGGCTTTAAAACCTTTCTGCATTTTGGGAGTTATTTTGTGCAAAATTCTCATGTGGTTGTTTTGAACAAGAAACAGCCTTATTTTAATGTAGAAATCAATTCTATGTAAAATTTTGCACAGGATAGATCCCAATCTAGGAAAGTTGATGTAAGTCCAGCATCTGTCTTATCAAGATTTTTCAAAATACACATCATATTTTTAAAATAATTTATTTGCATTCTTCATTCAGACAGTAGCATGATGAAATAAGTAAGTAGCAATGAGTGAACCACTCTGTGCATAAACATTTTTTTCCTTCTACTTGTTCAATAATATATGCAAGCAGTCCCTGAGTTACAAACGTCCAATTTACAAACAACTCATAATTAAGAACTGGGGGTGAGACAACAGGGAGTGAGAGAAATCTACCACTCAAAAGGGAAATTCACTCCTGGAAGAGTTGTCATGGGGAAAAGATGTCTCAACTGAAGCTTTATTACCAATCCTTGTTTCCACAACAAGGATACATGGATGAAAATTTAGATATAACTTTAACAAATAAGGAGAAACAATGACTAAATACTGAAATATCAATACAGGAAATAAAAGAGGTGGTGAAAAGACTTAAAAAGGCCAAAGCACCAGGATTAGACATTTTTACAGCTGAATTTTTGTAAAGAAACAATGGAAATATTAGAACCAGAAATGTAAAGCTTATTTAATAGCATACTAGGGGAAGGGAAAGCCCCTAATACATAGAGGAAAGCAGAAATTATATGTTACTGAAACCACAGGGGGAAAAAACCTTATCAGACACAGACTCTTACAGACCAATTAACTTAATAAATCAAGATTACAAAATATTAGCAGAAAGATTAGGAAAACATGCTACCTAAACTTATAAAGGAGGACCAATATGGTTTTGTCAAAGGTAGGTATATTGGGAACTCAATTAGAAACATAATAAATGTTCTGGGACATAGATGAAAAAAAAAAGAAATTGACACTCCTGAAATTATATGTATTGTAACCTTTAAAGCTCTGAATAGTTCAGGCCCAACCTATCTGACCGCATCTCCTGATATAAGCCTACCCTGCAATCAGCTGGAGAGGCCCTACTCTTGGCCCCACCCCTGTCGCAGGTGCAATTGGTGGGATCAAGAGAGAGGGCCTTCTTGGCAGTGGCTCCTTGTCTCTGGAACTCCCTCCAGAAGGACATTACAATGGCTCCCTCCCTGTTGTCCTTTTAAAAACAAATAAACACATTTCTTTGGAGAGAGGCATTTGGGGAAGACAGTGGTTAATGGGGTATGATGACAATGGATTTGATAAAGGTAATAGTTTGTAACTATAGCAATGAGATTGAGGCAGTTTTTAATATAGTGGGTAATAATGCTGGTTGAACCTGTATTGTTTTAGCAAAAATTCTATGTACTTATTATATGTCACATATTATTATTTAAAGTTGTTTTATATATTGAATGGCATTGAATTGTTGCTGACTATTAGCTGCTCTGAGTCCCTCAATGAGGGGGAGAAGGTCGGATATAAATCAAAGTAAACAAAATAAATAAATAAAATCATATTGAGAGTGTGCAGGTTGCTTTGAGTCACCACACACACCTTCCATTTCACCAGTGATTGCTGGCAAAACGGAACAAAACAGAAGCAGTTTTGATGAGATCCTAACTGGACTTATACTCTTAATGTCTACCAAAGTTTATCAATGGAGCCTGATTTTTGTCAAAATGTATTCACACAGTTTTCAGGTTTTTCCAACACTCATTGTGGTATTCTTTTGTAACCACTAAATTACCAATTAATAAATTTGTTTAATGAAATCTATATAAAAATATAGAATGAGTCATAGAATTTATTTCGTGTTATGGACCTACTCTACATGACTTGCTTATAAAATGAATAATTTAACCCAAACCCCCCCCCACACCATTTTTTTCTGATTATGGCCCTGTCTTTATCTGAGGTGTTCTAACTAATATATTTGATTTTTAATTGCTCCTGCCAGGGCATCCTGAGGATTCATCTACATGGGTGATGAACTTCCTGAACTGCTGCCTTCTTGGTGCACCAATGCTATTTAAACAGTTGCCTGTAACTAATTATTTGTGACTAATTATTCTTATTCAAACGAAAGTTACTTTTCATTTTTATTGAACAGTAAACTTTTTTAGATGATTGATTCCTCAGGAAACACTTTTTTAAAGTTACCACATTGTTGTATGACTGCGACTTCGACTTCAGAGCTGTATTTGTAACCCTGACCCAGAATTAAAGAATTAAGGGTAGAGATGATCTTATGTGTTCAAATTAAGGACACAGCTTTGTGATTAATAGACAGGAGGGCTGCATTTATGGATGCCTTGCAGGTCATGTAAAATTGTTAGGACTAGTGCCAGTTGGCTGTGAGCCGAAGGACAGAACCAGATCTGTCCCTGCTCTGTAAGGGTTGAAGGATGTCTTTCTGAGCCAACACCTTTGCATTATGACCCAACTCCCAAGTGGTCTCTTTATCATCCCTGAGTGCCCATCCTATTCCACTTGTGACCAGTCTTAATTTGTATAACAGCATCCCTTCTCCATTACTAAGCTTCCCTGTCATCACAGTTAATAATTGATGTAAAACTGGGGTGGTATGGTGGGGATTGAGAGTGGGAGAAAATTCCTTTTGGCTAAAATATGACCAATTCAACTTATACGTCAATTTATAAATGGAGGATCAGAACCTATCAGATGGCAAATATGGCTGAAAGTTGTCCAGGGATGGCTCAAACAATCACTCATGACCCAAACCATGACTATCATGTTCTAGAACTCTCCCAAACACCAACAACCACAGATGGTCCTGTGCCTGAACAGAATGATATGAACATACTTTTCATGATGTACAGAAACTTTTAAAAACAATTTCCTTTCTAAAACAATAAAGAATTTGCTACTTAAATAGCACCCCTGCTGTGCCTCCTGTGGTCCCAATAGGGTAGTGAAACAATAACACAGGCCTGCAATGACAAAAGATTTTTTTCAACATTGTAGCTGTTTTCAATGTATTTTGGAGTTCTGGATTCGAAAAACTCAATAAAAATGTACCACATGAAGTTCTTTCACAAATTTGTTATTTTTATCAATTTGGTTGGTAACCAATTATGATTACGTGCAGATGCTGATGTTCCAGTGTGCTTTCTTTTAGTGCTTTTGTGTTTTTCTATCATCAAATAAAGTGTTTTGCAAATCTGTTAGAAGACTCTAATCCATTTCTTGTTGCTTGTTTTTTACACCCCAAAGAAATCTTACATAGTCACATATTGCAAAATTCAAAAATATCAAAACAATTTGTGTGTGTGTTGGGGGGGGGGGGGGGGGACTACTCATGATGGAGCAAATCTGAGGTCATTTTTGAATTTAGAACATCAATTTTCTATAAAACCAGTGTGCATTGTTAAAGACTACTTTATGACTCTCAGTTTTGCTAGACAGTGAAATTTCTGGTAGTAAAAAGATGGAGAAAAAAATGGAACGGTAAAAATACAATATATTATCTCCCAGGGCAGCTTGTTCTACCCAAGTAAACCCTTTGGCGTCATTGTCTATGTCTCAACCTCATTAAAGCTTTAGTTGATTAATTAAATTATTTAATACATTAAATGGGCTTCTTTTGTGTGAAGGAGCAATGCTCTTGTCCCTGGTGCATGCAATGCTGTGTATCTTCTCAGGAAGCTCCAATTTGCCACACTTTATTTATTTATCGTGTCAGGAGCAACCAGACATTTGTATTACATTTTTAACAAAACAAACAAACAAACAGACAAAACACAAAGTTTGCAAGCTTGGTAGTTGATTAAATGTCCTTTGACCAGTATCTGGCCACTTGGAGTGCCTCTCGTGTTGCTGCAAGAAGATCCTCCATTGTGCATGTGGCAGGGCTCAGGTTGCATTGCAGCAGGTGGTCTGTAGTTTGCTCTTCTCCACATTCGCATGTCGTGGATTCCACTTTGTAGCCCCATTTCTTAAGATTAGCTCTGCATCTCGTAGTGCCAGAATGCAGTCTGTTCAGTGCCTTCCAAGTTGCCCAGTTTTCTGTGTGCCCAGCGGGGAGTCTCTCATTTGGTATCAGCCATTGATTGAGGTTCTGGTTTGAGCCTGCCACTTTTGGAGTCTCGCTTGCCGGAGTGTTCCAGCGAGTGTCTCTGTAGATCTTAGAAAACTATTTCTTGATTTAAGTCGTTGGCATGCTGGCTGATACCCAAAGAAGGGATGAGCTGGATATGTCACTGCCTTGGTCCTTTCACTATTGGCTGCTACTTCCCGGCGGATGTCAGGTGGTGCAATACCGGCTAGACAGTGTAATTTCTCCAGTGGTGTAGGGCTCAGACAACCCGTGATAATGTGGCATGTCTCATTAAGAGCCACATCCACTGTTTTAGTGTGGTGAGATGTGTTCCACACTGGGCATGCATACTCAGCAGCAGAGTAGCATAGCACAAGAGCAGATGTCTTCACTGTGTCTGGTTGTGATCCCCAGGTTGTGCCAGTCAGCTTTCATATGATATTGTTTCTAGCACCCACCTTTTGCTTGATATTCAGGCAGTGATTGAATCACACTGATTGTGCACAGCTTCTCCACAATCAGTATCGTTTCCTTAACAGTGCGAAAGACGCAGCCAAGCTGAATAAAGACAATTGGTTCCTCTTAATGTCACCTGCTCAGCTAAATAGTAGTCATCCCTTCCTGTAAAGGTTACAACTTTGAAGTAGTCATCTTCAGGCAGTGAGTTGAAATTGTTCTGATTCCTTTTGCTAGGTCATTTTTTTAGACATCATAGCAACACATAGTTCAGAGTTGAATATACATGCATGTAAACACACACTCTGTGCATGCTCTCATGGGACAACAGCTCTAATGACTGTTGGGCTGTTGGTCCATTTCAGGCCACAATTCATAGTGATGACATAGTTTGGATCAAGGATATCTGAAGTATCATGTCCTCCCATCTGACTTTTTCTTTATCCCAGTCTCATTGGTATACTCTAGGAGGTCTTTAGAAGAGGTTTCATGGCAGCCTGGTAAGCTTTCTCTTATTCTTAGGGCCTTGGGGGTGTTTGGGGAGGGGGTGGTTGCCCTCTTCACTTTCCCGGGCTCATGGAGCCCGAAGGAGTGAATTGGGCTGTGGGGACAAACTGTTGGGTCTGCAGACGCCATCCCAGTAGTCTGTACCTACAGGGGCCATACCTCATTAGAACTGGATCTTTTAGGAAGCCTGGATCTAATATGGTATTGAAATTATGTGTGACAAGGCAAGGTTTGCTTTCTCATGAATTAATCCTCTTTTACTTGAGGTGCCATTTGGACACCTTAAGTAATAATCCCACAGGGCCCAGAGGTATGGGCCCTGTCTGGAAAGGTCCCCGGATAGCCAAATGTAGAGAAGATTAAGGTCATTCCAAGGCATTTTTTCACTGGAGGTAAAACAGCAAATGGCATTCCTTTCCCACTCAAATATGAGATGGAAAATTTCACAACCGCTTAATAATAATAGTAACCATGATAATGTAAATAGTGTTCCCTTGCTGTTTCTTCACAGCCCAAATCTACTCACTGGTAGGACCATTTCTATGAAAGATCTTCAAAAAGCAGGAGTTCTCAGGAATTTTGCAACATTTTGAAGTAAAGGAATGTAAATTAATTTAACACATCTTGCACCATTTTGCAATGGATATAAACCTCTTCAAGATGAACTGTGCATTCTGCCTATTCCATCAGAACAGATGCACTTTGCCTGTTTTGCTATATTCCAAAAAAGGAATGTCTCCAAGCTATGCCCAGTCCATACCACAAATCTGAAGTATGATCTTGATTTAGCTCAGTTCTATTCCAGAAAGCCCATAGGGAGTTGATGTGTGCTTTGGTTCCTCCATCCTGCCCCCTTTACACATCTAGGAACACAAAGCTAGATGCTGAATCTGTAATAAAGCATTATCAGACAGAATCATGAAAAGCTGCAGATCAGGAACATTTCTAACTGAGAGGAAGCTGGACTCCACAATGAAATCAATTGCTTTGCTGAAATGTCATGCCTGAGATTTGGGGAGAGCGAGGGACTCATATACTCTTCCTTCACTATCTCTTCCCATTGCACTTTATTTTATTTCATGACTGAATGAAAGAGGTATGTAAAATAAAATGGCACAAGATAGGTAAAATATTGGAAGCCGCTCAAGCGGCAAAAGGCAAGGCTGATTCTCCACTGGGACCAGGAAGCCATGGAGCGGAACTCTATTTTACTTTAACTAGGAGGAGGGAATCGTGTGCAACTATTCAGGACCGATAGCTGAACTTCCTTCTTGTCACCAGATAAGTAATAAGTATATTCCAGGTGTAACACTTCACCCTATTTGCCTCTAAGTTACAGAAATATCCTGTCCTAAAGAGAGATTTCACTGTTGGCCATTTTAAGGATGTCAAAGTTTTTATATAAGTAGTAGGGATAAGGACAGACAAAGAATTACAATATGTAAGAAAAGAAAGGGAGCATTACTCCAACTGAACTCCCTGATGCAGTACAACACTTTCAGAGTTTATCCTCTTCACAGAGTTCACTAAAGTTTGAGGTGTTCACAGCATTGTGGTGCCAGATTGGACCACAAAGGATGGCACTGTTGCCTTTGGCTTTTCATAACACAGTCAGCCTTTCATATCCATGGATTCTGCATCCAGGGATTCAATCAACCAAGGCTGAAAATTTTTATTGGGAAAATTTCCAAAAAATCAAATCTTCATTTTGCCATATATTGAGCATTACACTGTTGTGTAGACATACTCTGCTATAAACTGCAATTTCACAGATCTTCAGTCTCTCCCTGGCACTACTTTGAGTCGTTCAGCTTTTTACTTAAGGAACACCATGTTACTAAGTCTGGGACTTGATCTTCCATAGATTCTAGTATCCTCAGATGGAAATAATGTTGGAACCAAACCCCTGAGGATGCCAATGGCCCATTGTACAATTTATTTATTTATTTAATTTACTCAAACATTTATATTCCGCCCTTCTCACCCTGCAGGGAACACAGGGCCGAGCATAACATATATATTAGGCTTGTTTGAGCCAAAAAAAAAAAAAAAAAGGTTCAATACTCGTTTCGGATGTAGGGGGTGCTGGCGATTCGATTTTTAAATGATTTCTGAAATTTTCTTGATAAAAGATCAGAAATCCGAATTGCTTCATTAATGGAAGGTGTCTCCAGAACCATTAAGTAACTTTGGCAAAACCAGAAAGCCTAAACAAACAGTTTTAAAATCTCGCGGTTTCTTCTAATGATAGTACCATGATAAATGATGGAGTTAATGTATTATGATAGTACCCAGACAGTGCTGATTAAAAGATCAAACTACATCCTGGATCTCTTCCTCATTACATCTAGCATGTTTCCAGCTTTTAAAGTGATTAGATCCCCAGTTTCCCTTCCCTGGCTGCGTATGGCATTGCAGAGGGACGAGGTGGGCGTGGCTAAGCACAGCTCTTCTTGAAGGCCACTGGGGGCATGGCCTTCAAGGAGAGCTGTGCTTAGCCATGCCCACTTCATCCCTCTGCATCGCAGCTCGCCACCAAGGAAGGGAAACTTCCATGACCCGGTCTGCAACCAGACTGCAATGGATCCAGATAGTCAGTTTCATCCAAGAACCCCTGGAGCTGCAAAGCAACCACACATTCTAGGACTTTGCCCAAAAAGAGGAGATTGGAAACTGGCTGAAAGTTGTTCAAATCAGTGGGATCCAGTGATGGCTTTTTCAACAGGGGTTTTAACACAGCTTCTTTTAAGCTGGCTGGAATTTTGCCTTCCCGAAGGGAGATATTAACCACCACCTTTACCCACTCTGCCAATACCCCCCCCCCCCCCCCCCCGGCTTCCTTTATCAGCCAGGATGGCAGGGGTCTAGGATGCATGTAGTTGCCCTTGCCTGTCCAAGAATCTTGTCAACATCCTCGGGTTGCACAAATTAATGAAATGAATTCATTAAGACCGGACAAGCAGGTCATCTCTCTACATTTTCAGAAACTGCAGTAACTGTGGCATTCGGCATCATGGCCAGTTCTTAAAATCAGAAAAATGAGACACCACAGAAAAGTAGACACCTGAAGTTTGCACTGCATCTGGAACTGCTGTATCCATAACCATGAAAGATGTTGGTGTAAGAAGAGGCCCCTGGATATTGCTGTCTGCTGAGGTCCTCAAACTCAATATCTTATGCTTCAGAACTCAGGTGTATTCATGTAAAGTTTTAGTAAATATCACACTATCCGCTTAAAAAAGTCTTTGAGATTGTCAATAAGTACATGGACATTGCTGTAAATTCCTTTACTAAACAGTCCTAACTTCGCCCCTTAGGAGTCGTGGGATAAGAGTCCTTTTACAGATCAAAAACTGGTTGAAAAAGAGAAGACAGAATAAATAGTCAAGCTTGTTTGCAATGAAATTGTTAAAAGTAAAGCCTTATGGGATCTGTACTGAGATAGACACTTTTGAAACTGTTCATAAATTTTCTTAAACTGGGGTTGAGTTGCAAGTTAGCCAAGGTTGCTATTAACACAAAGTTTTTTAGGATGGTGATAACATACCTCCAACATGATCCTTACAAACTAAAAAAGGGAAGGGCAGTAAGGGGGCAAATGAGATTCAATGTAAGCAGGTCTAAGGTATTACTTGGAAGTGCAAAATTTCCCGATTCGCATATGGCAGTGAATTACTAAGAAAGGAATCTTGGGATTATGGAAGACAGATTAATAAAGATGTCGAGCCATTGTTATGACAGCTATGAAAAATAAAAGGAAAATTCCTTGCTGGGCATAATTTAAAAAGTGCTCTGAAATAAAATTGCCAATATGACCCACATCTGGAATAATGCCAATGTGGTCCATATCTGAAACACCACCATATTGCTGACCCCAACTAAAGGCTGGGGGCTGTGTGAGATTAACCTTTGTTTTGATCTGTCGAGGCTTTAATTATGTTCATATGGAAAGGTGGTCTGGATGCTTGTGCATTTTTATGCTTCTCATGAGGAAATGCTTTAGGTTTGCTCAGTAGGTTAACTGTTGGTACTGAAGACCTTTGCAGCTATTAAGAGGATATAACATCACTCTGGACCAGAGCCCGATAGCCAGACCAAACATAGTTACAGTTGTTTCTGCTATTATTTGAAGACATTACTAACATTCCTTTCCATAAGAAACAATTCCTTTCATAGAAAGATAGATAGATAGATAGATAGATAGATAGATAGACAGACAGACAGACAGACAGACAGACAAACAGTATGTGCAGGAGAAAGCACAAGTCCAGGACAAGGACAGAAAAAGCCTCTTGAGATTTATCCAAAAGCTTTTGATTTTAGAAACACACATATACTTCAAAAGAACTTTGCAAATCATCTCCATCCTCTCCAGGAAGCATCAAAAGCCCAAAATCCTAATTGTTTTTTTTAATTATATGCATTCTAACACAAAAAGTGAGATCTACATCCCAAGAATATCCATAATATGGTAGTCGTAATTATATCTGCTATAGATATCATTATCTGAGCAGAAAGTTATAGTATAGGGCAGTGATTCTGAAACTGTATTTCTCCAGAAGTTTTGGACTTCAGCTCCCAGAAATCCCAGTCAGCTTTCCAGCTGTTGGGAATTGTGGGAGTTGAAGTGGGAGTTGAAGTCCAAAACATCTTAAGGAGCACAGCTTGAGAAATAGGGGAAATGTAATCCTGCAAATGATTCAGTTCTCATCATATTCATCACTACCCATGGTAGCTGATGGGATATTGTGGACCACAGATTCTGCATCCCCAAAACACATCAGGCAGATAAGTATTGTAGTCACTGATTGACAGACACAAAGGAGCAGGAGTGACAGAAATAAATGGTTGGCCAAATAGACAGTTGGATGCTATTCTTGCAAGGCTGACAACTCCATTCCCTGAAAAATCAATGAAGTCAATTTCTAAGAGTTGGATCTCTGCTGGCAATGAAAATGAGGCAGTCGCAGCCACCCCATGTCCAGTGGTGAGATCTCCATTCATGGATTTTGATCAGGGTGAAAATGAGTGATCTCAGTAAAATTCTGCTGTGTTACAGGAAGGAGGTAAAGAGAAAGGGTGACTTCCCTAATACCTAATCAGTCTTCAACAGCTTCGTAATTGGCCTATCCCATGGATGATTAAGGATGAAAATAACTAATTTCCACTCATCCTACAGATTAATCAGATCACCTTTTCCATGCCCCCTCCTCTATTTGCTCGATTGCTGTAAGAAACAATCTTTCCTTTCATTCTGGCAAACAAAGTAGCAGGATGTAATAATTAGTTAATGAAAAAAGGAGCTTACTTTTTCACAGTAGCATAGACGACAAAATTTGAAGGGATCACAAGGGCCATCTAGTCCAACCAAGAAAAAAAAACTAAAGCACTCCTGGTAGACTGCCTCAACTACTTTCTAAAAGGAAGAAGAGTCTGTCACTTTTGGTCAGGACCATGGAGCCAGATAAGGATTAGGAGGAGGAGAGCTTCCTCCCAGCCACAGAATTTGAGCTCCAGGAAGAGGAACAGCCTGATGCTACTGAGGCTGAGCAGGATCAGACCTTTCCAGGAATCAGGCCTTTCCAGGCACCTGAGCTGGATCAGGAGGAGAAGGGAGAACAGGCTTTGGCTCGCCCTGCCCGACTCCAGCTCAGGGTCAATGCTACCCAGCTGTGACAGTCTAATCAACTGGCTGAAAAAAGAAAATACTTGTAGCTCCTGCAAAGTTTTATCAGGAGCTGTATAAAAGGCTGGTGTTTGGAACAGTTCTATGATGGAGGCAATGTTGTTTGGTGCCACAGCTGTGAATTCTTGATGCCTTTGTACTTTGAACTTTTGGACTACACTTGGGGATATTGGACTTGTGCTTTGAACCTTGGAAAACATTTGGACATTAGAACTGTGCTTTGAACCCTGGGCTTCGACTTGGATATCAGAACTGGACTTATGGTAAACTTATGTGTATTTTGACTTCTTGAAATGAACATTGTAATTTGGCTTGCTGGCTTCTGTTTACTGAATTTCTTACGGTGTTAAATCCTGGACTGCCTTTCACTACTCTTAGACAAAAGGCTACAGATTGCTGTCACTTTCCAAGGTGTTCAAGAAGTTCTTCCAAATATTTAGGTGGAATCTTTGAACCTACTGTTCCATGTCCTACCACATCATACAATTAACTAATCATTGTTAACTTACTATAATCTCTAGATGCTTTTCATGTGAAATATTGTCAAATCCGGTTTCATTCGCACTTCATTTTTGTGTCTGATTTTTTGTGCCTAAATATATTACCTAAGATTTATTCAAGCTGAAATTCATTTTGTAAATTTGTGTCCCTTTTGTCTATTCTGTTAAAGTAATGTGGATGTCTGTTTCTGAGGTTTTAGCTACAAATCTAATGGGAAGGACCTCTAATACTTCACCCAAGTCAAAGGTGTGAACTGAATGGAGCCAAGGGTGAATCCCCTTCCCAAGAACCAAAAGCAGGATGCACCTTATCACACACCAAACCAAAATAGTTTAATTTTTATCTGTGGATTTTTTTCAAAAAGGCAGCAGAAAGCAGTTGCCATTTTGTGAGAGGGTACAGAAAAATGAGGTATCTCCTGTACAGGTGTTCTCAGAATGGGAAGAAGTGAAAACATGATTTCCCAGATATTATTTTTAGATCAATTGCAGGAGAAAATGGAAGCCTTTGGAGACAGAACAAGATTCTGGAAGACCTTCTGAGAGTGAGGTAGGCATATTTTCACATTTTGTCATGTGTACTTATATGGCAAAAATTGCCTGAAAATAATGCACTTTTTTAAAAAAAGGTATGTATGAGGATTTCAGAATCCATAAATGGATCCATAAATGGATCCACAAAGTGCCCAAAGGGTACACATTGTGATGTTGGACAGCATTGAGTTCATAGTTGGACCCAATGTGACTCCAGTTGCCAATTATTTTCAAGCTGTAGAGGAATCACTGGTAGACACTCTTTGGGTTCAACTCATTAATTTCAAGTTAATAGAAAGTTACATTGTCTAGCTCAGTGTTGTCCATACATTTGGTCCATGGATCAATGCTGGTTCGCAAGCTTTGAGCTGCTGGTCCCTGGAGAGTTTCCAGGAACAACAGACACAGTTATAGCTGATGAACACAAATCTGGCACCAGTCCCTCACCCATTGGGGGGAAAACCACCAGTTCCCCATGCCATACAGTTTGAGAGGCACTGGATTATTTCTTCTTTTCCTACCTTTTATCAGTATTTACAAGTGCTATGTTTGTGTCTGAAAGAAAATAGTGTGGAATGTTGTTTAGAGGCCCAAAATTGTTAGCAGTAAGAATGTAAGCTGCACAGTTATCTGTAAGAATTAGGATTTATTGCTCTGTAGTTCCTTCCTTCCCCAAGGCCACAGGTCAATTGTTCTACCATTGCCAGGCACACAATAGAAACCCAAGGTTTACTATATATTCTTAGTCCAGGACATTCTAACTATCCTGACCTGGATTAAGGAATAGATCTGCTGCAAACATTACTTCTATCTTTTCCCTTCAGATATAAAACCACAAAAATAATTGTAAACTTGGAACATTTGAACAACAAGCATTTGCAGGTACAGGACACATTACAATGTATATGCGAAACAAAATCTCACAAATGGAGCACGGAAAACAGATGTTTTGACTGATGCAAGGCAAGTAAAAAGGTTTCATAGTGAAGTGGTTTGGAGTGTGATGTGTAGACTTTCTGATAATATTGACAATGTACCTCTGAGGCATGAGAAGCTGCCAGATTAGCCACAGCAGGATTGGAACAGATGAAAACTGGTTGCAAGGCCATCATAGAATGACTGAAAGCATATAGTGGTGCTTTTACAGTTGGTGTACCCATAACCCTAAGGACATTTAAAGAAAGTAGAGGAGGTCTGGGGCACCAAGGCAAATCCAGCAGGCAGGAGGGAAAAACCATGACCCGTGCCTTGCATCTCCCCCTTCCCATGGGGGAGACTGTTGCTGTCCAGCTTATCACTACGCTTTCCCCAGCTTACCTTATGAGAACATAGGAGGCCTCCCATGTTCTCAGGGCTCTGTCCTGATGCTTTCAGGACAGAGCCAGGATAGAGCCCAGCCAGAAGTAGCTGTATCATGTGATGCGCTCCGGTTGGGTCCATCCTGATTCCATCCAAGAAGCATCTTAGGCTGAAGCCCAGACCTCATGTAATGAGGTTCTTAGTGTCACCCCAATGGATTTCTCCCCTATCAGATCTGATCATAATATTGTAGTTAAAAAGCCAAAAAATATGACAAAATCAATGACTATAAAAAAGCAGAAACTAAAATAACCATGCAAGCTTGTAGCACCTGCAGGCAAAGCCATATGATTTGTAGGTAATAATGACAGTAATGACCAGAGCATATGCACATTACAAAGTTCAAAACAGTAAATTAGCATAGAATTTTAGCCTTGAAGGTCTATAGATTTGGGAAATGTAAGTTGTATTGATGAAAAATGTTTTTGTAGTTATATCTGACAACAAGGATATTTTTAAATAAAAAAATAATGCATTACTGCTGAAACAAAACTGCACAAAACATACATAAAGTCATTTGGGTGCCGCCCAATGTGGCCTCTACCCTCTGCACCCTAAGAGATGCTATAAGCACTATGGCTGTGCATAATTTCGATTCTCTGTCCTAAGACAGATTTAATTAATAAGATCTGTGCATACGACACAATATCTGACATATGGGCATTGCCCACACCCAAAATTTTAAAATCAAAATTTTTACCTGGTATTTTGTGTAACTCTCTGTGATGCAGTTTTAATTCACAGAGCATCCAAACACTACCAGGAGATAAAGTCAAACATTTTAGCATGCCTCTCAGCCAATCAGGACTGAAGGACGGAAGAGGAGTGATCAGGTTGAGCCACGGCCATTGCTCTTTAAATTCTCAAGCGCCACGCGACAGCCTCCAGAAGCCATTGGGCAGGGGAAGGGAATGGACAGAGGTTAGAACTGGGTTAATTCTTAGTGTTAGCTTTGCAGTAAGGCAGGAACTAGGAGAGAGAGAGAAGGAGTCAAGGATAGCTTAAAGACGAGGCTTTACTGCCGCTTGCTTCTTTTTAGCCTCCATTAGCGATCAGACTGAGAAAGGGAATCGACCTAGCTCAGCGCTTGGGTTTTACTTTTTAGTGTTAGCTTTGCAGGCAGGAAGGCAGGCACTAGGAAAGAAAAGTCAATGATATCTTAAAGCCGAAGCTTTACTGCTTCCTTTTTTTTTTGGGGGGGGGGGGGGGAGGGGTAGGTGCACATCTTTTGCAAAGCACAATTCTGTTTTGGTTCATTTTGAGGGTATCAATACCTTTTAGGGCTACTGTATGTGCCTATTTTGTGTGCATAGGTTGTTTGAGTTCCAGATTTACAGAGTCTTCTGTATACGTCTTATGGGTCCTGAAGTAGTTGTGGAATCTAAGTGCTTCAGAATATCATTTTGGGAGCCCCTTGTCATTTAGAAGTGCTTGTTTTTGCTATGGAGAGATCTGGGGAAATACCTTCTTTGTGTACCAATGAAAAATATTAGGGCTCCTGTTTCTTCTTGTGAGATAGCCAGAGTTTGGCCAATACATTATGACATTCTCTACGATAATTCAGAAAAAAAGGCAGAAAAAGGCAGGAAAAAAAGGCAGAAAAAAAGGATCATAGAATAAAATGTTTTGGAGATATATGCTCAGCTTCTTCCATTCCTTTCTGTGAAACTGCAGGGATTGCTCCAATGCATTCCTATGTCCAATGCATATGGAAATGAAAGCTTGGAGTGCCTGGAGTGAAGTTGGCCCATGAAAAGGAAAATGCACTAGTAAAAAGACATATATTTCATTGTGTGTTCAAATAAATGCTACAATACATCATCAAGGGACAGTAAAATGTTCCAGATCATGTTTTTCTTCTTTCATTTATTTGCATAATGTTTTTCACAGGTTGGAAAAGTCTTGGGTTCCCGGCACATGTAATCTGCTGTATCAGAGAAGAGAATGCAGAATGTTTGCCTAGCTTAACAGAACATTCCCCATTGGAATTGTTACCAAAGAATGAACATGTCAATAAGCATAATTTTATCTTCAGCTGCACTGGAATAGTGTTCAACATAAAAAGAGAGCTGGATGAAGAAAGGTACAACTGTTGTTATCATTTGGTTTTTACACTTTATTTAGAGCAGGCAAATTCTATAGTAGAATACCATTGTGTGTAGATTTTCTTCATAATACATATTTTGCTAGCATAATCTGAAGGAGACACAATTATATATTAGAATCATACAGTTGGAAGAGACCTCATGGGGCAATCCAGACCAACCCCCTGCCAAGAACCAGGATTGATCACAACCAAGAAATAGAAATCTAAGGAGAAGGAGGAGTGAGGCTTTTTTCATTTCTCACTATAAAAGTACATTTATGTTACAGTACAGTTTGTTACAACCTGGACCCTTACAGCTTTATCCACTAGAATACTGTGCTTTTTATTTATTTTGCTGAGAGCATCAGCACATTTTCCCAAACAACACACTGCTTTGGTACATGATGGACATTGTGAGGTAATTTTTAAATGCTATTTTGAAATGTGGGATGAGGTGCCTTGGGGTGCAGGGTGGGTGGCTCTCCAAGTTTCCGTTGAGTGGCAAATTTGCTTCCTAAATGCTAGCAATTGCTTGCCCTGCTTTAATGCATGGGAGCATCTTGTTTTGTTTTGTTTTCATTCACACATATGGCGAAGGATTTCTGATAATTCACCAATTTTTCCGTCGAGTTTCTTGTCAAGGGTGAGAAAAATACTAATGTTCTTTGTGATTTTATTATAAATGCTGCTACAAATTGTGTAACTAGCATAACTTATATAGTATCTCATCTGAGGACTTAATTGCACAAAAAGACTAATTGGCATTGCTCCTACCACACAACACCATATGCATCTCATTGTTGGTCTGCCTCCTCCAAGTGATAAACCTGCCCCATGCTATTGACGGGAAAGCCCATCAATACCTGCAGATTTCACCACATTCCTGTCACTTATCTGGTACAATGGAGCCATTCTGCTTCTGTGCTAACATATTGGCACTGAAGTGACATCAAGGGATTGGATTCTTCTCCTCTCCCATTCTCCTGCTTCCCCTTCACTATTGTTGAGACAGTAATTGTTTGATTTGATGTTTTATTTTAATAATTTGTCATTAAACATAGCTAAAATTGTGAAATAGCATAAAACTATTTTAAAATAATGAACACTCTCTTCCAACAACCTAAAAGCTGGCTTTATACATGGACTTCACCAGGTGGACAACACCGAAATCAGGTTGACTACATCCTTTGCAGCCAAAGGTGGTGGACATCCACCCAGTTGGTGAAAACAAGACCTGGGTCTGACTGTAGTTTAGATCACTAACTTCTTATTGCTCAATTTAGAATAAGACTAAAGAGATCAGGGAAAACACAGACCAGTTAGATATGATCTCACTAACATTCCTAGTGAATATGCAGTGGAGGTGAAGAACAGATTTAAGGGACTAAAGTTAATAAATAGAGTACCAGAAGAACTATAAGCAGAAGTCCATGACATTGTTCAGGAGGCAGCAACAAAGAACATCCCAAAGAAAAAGAAAACCAAGAAGGCAAGATGGCTGTCTGCTGAAACACTGGAAGTAGCCCAAGAAAGGAGTAAAGCAAAAGGAAACAGTGATAGGGGGAGATATGCCCAATTAAATGCACAATTACAGAGGTTAACCAGAAGAGATAAGGAACTACTTTTAAACAAGCAATGCATGGAAGTAGAAGAAGACAACAGAATAGGAAGGACAAGAGACCTCTTCCAGAAAATTAGAAACATCAGAGGTAAATTTCAGGCAAAAATCGTCATGATAAAAAACAAAGCTGGCAAGGACCTAACAGAAGCTGAAGAGAACAAGAAAAGGTGGCAAGACTATACAGAAGATCTTTATTGAAAGGATAATAATATCAAGGATAGTTTTGATGGTGTGGTGAGTGAATTTGAACCAGACATCCTGAGGAGTAAGGTTGAATGGGCCTTAAGAAACATAGCTAACAACAAGGCAGAAGGAGACGACGGGATACCAGCTGAACTGTTTAAAATCTTGGAAGATGATGCTGTCAAGGTGATGCATGCCATATGCCAGCAAATATGGAAAACACAAGAATGGCCATCAGACTGGAAACAACCAACTTATATCCCCATACCTAAAAAGGGAAATGCTAAAGACTGCTCAAACATTCGTACAGTGGCCCTTATTTCTCATGCCAGTAATGTGATGCTCAAAATCCTGCAAGGAAGACTCTAGCAATACATGGAGAGAGAGTTGCCAGATGTTCAAGCTGGGTTTAGAAAAGGCAGAGGAACGAGAGACCAGATTGCCAATATCCGCTGGTAATGGAGAAAGGCAGGGAGTTTCAGAAAAACATCTATTTCTGTTTTATTGACTATTCTAAAGCTTTTGACTGTGTGGATCATAATAAATTGTGGAAGTTCTTGTTGGTATGGGGATACCAAGCCACCTTGTCTGTCTCCTGAGGAATCTGTATAATGACCAAGTAGCAACAGTAAGAACTGACCATGGAGCAACAGACTGGTTCAAGATTGGGAAATGGCAGGGTTATATACTCTCACCCAATCAATTCAACTTGTATCATGTGATATGCGGGACTAGATGAATGCAAGGCTGGGATTAAAAATGTTGGAAGAAACTTTAACAACCTTAGATATGCAGATGATACCACTTTGATGGTCAAAAGTGAGGAGGAACTGAGGAGCTTTCTAATAAAGGTGAAAGAAGAAAGTGCGAATGCTGGGTTGCAGTTAAACATAAAAAAACAAGAATATGGCAACAAGACTGATTGATAACTGACAAATAGAGAGAAAACATGGAGGCAGTGACAGACTTTGTATTTCTAGGTGCAATGATTACTGCAGACGCAGACTGCAGCCAGGAAATCAGAAGACGTTTACTTCTTGGGAGGAGAGCAATGACCAATCTCGATAAAATAGTGAAGAGTAGAGACATCACAATTGCAACGAAGATACACATAGATAAAGCAATGGTAGTCTCTGTAGTAACCTACGGATGTGAGATTTGGACCATAAGGAAGGCTGAGCAAAGGAAGATAAATGCTTTTGAACTGTGGTGTTAGAGAAAAGTTCTGAGAGTGCCTTGGACCATGAGAAGATCAAACCAGTCCATACTTCAGGAAATAAAGTCCGACTGCTCATTGGAGGGAAGGATATTAGAGGCAAAGATGAGCTACCTTGGCCACATAATGAGAAGACAGGACAATTATGCTGGGGAAAATGGAAGGAAAAAGGAAGAGGGACCGACCAAGGGCAAGATGAATGGATGGTATCCTTGAAGTGACTAGCTTGACCTTGAAGGAGCTGGGGGTGGCCAAAGCCGACAGGGGGCTCTGGTGTGGACTAGGCCATGAAGTCACAAAGAGTCAGAAGTGACTGAACGAATAGAGAACATCAAATTTTAAAATATGCAGCATCTGAAGTAGTGGAGGATGGGGTTACAAGATAATGCAGAAGTAGTGGAGGACCACAGATTGGTGAATTGGTGCAATTGCATGAATGCAGGGATGTGTGCTAACGAGGGTGCTCAGACTAGTATGTTACTGATATTTGTTATTGTGCAGCTGCCATAATTAGAAGCTTTGTGCGATAAAGTCCACTGTGTTACTCAGACTGCTCATACCAGCTCATGCTACCATTTGCCAGAACGGGGGTGCTATATTTACCAGCAAATTGTGTGGAAACAAATGGAGGGCAGAACAGAACTGTGTGTCAGATGTCCCAGCTTATATATTCCCTCTACTACCTTCTCTAATTCTATTATTCAAAATTTCTAATATCCAAATGAACAGTAAGGGCAACAAGGGGCAACCTTATCTTGTCCCTTTTTAAACTTCTATATAGTTTGACATTTGATCATTTATTTTTAATTTGGCTCTTTGCCTTGAATAAATAGCTCCTATTGCCTTTCTGAAGTATTGACCTACTCCGAAGTGGTCCAATACTTTAAACATATAGTCCCACCGCACATTGTCAAATGCTTTCTCAGCATCTAAAAACAATAATGCGATCTCTCTACTTGGATCTTGTTCTGTGTATTCTAGTATATCTATCACTGTTCTCACATTTTGGCACATATGCCTATCTGGGAGGAAGTCTGCTTGATCCCCATGTACTATTTTGGTTAAGGTTTTTTTTTCAACCTGTTCACTATAATTTCTGCGAATAACTTATAATTGTTATTGACCAATGAAATTGGTCTATAATTCTTCACTTGCTCAATATCTCTGTCTAGTTTAGGTAAAAGAACTATTGTAGCTTCCTCCCAGGACTCAGGCATCTCTCCTTTTTGGAGCAGTTGATTCATCGTAGAAAGCAATAATGGGCCTAATTCATTGGTATATTGCTGAATAATATTTTTTTTAAAAAAAAAACAACAGATGTTCATTCTGTTTTTGTCCTATTGATAGGTGGAAAAGAAGAGTAGAATTTTTCAGTGTGGAGGAGACTGAAAAAGGGAATGTGCTGGTCATAGTGGGGGCTCAGTAAAGATCCTCGCTGCAGACACCAATCACCATTTTCCCCAGAATACTTCATCAGGCAATGTTGCATCATCACACAGTCACTGGCAGGAGCATTCCAGGGATGAACATTATGATGTCCAGCAGCAGAGGTGGCCCTAGGTAATTTTCAATGGTAAGCAAACAGTATTTTGGTGCCCCCCCCCCCCCGCCCAACCAATCACTGATATATATTTTCTGTTCGTTGTGGGAGTTCTGTGTGCCATATTTGGTTCAATTCCATCATTGATGGAGTTCAGAATGCTCTTTGATTGTAGGTGAACTATACATCCCAGTAACTACAACTCACATATGTCAAGGTCTATTTTCCCCCAAGAGGGCCTCAAGAGCGTCCCTGGGCAAAATCAACTATACTGCAAATGCTTACCTTGCGTAATGGGTTGAGCCGCCCCTGTCCAGCAGCCACTGTGAGAACTACTGATGCCAGAAAACCAGTGAAACAAGAGAATGCACAAAAAAGTACAGACTTGCTACAAAAGAGATGAAACTTCCATTCCTGAATATACTAAAGCTATCAAATATTAGAAGAATTAGAGAAGGCAAACTCTTGTAATACAGGATTTATGGGCATTGTCTTTCCACATATTGCATTGATAGGTGCTGAGAAGAGAACAATAAAATGGTAAGCTACTTCTGCCCCCTTACTCATGACTTCATGGAGTCAAGATGTAAGTCCTCCACTGAGAATTTCCACCTTAGATTCCATGCCCATCCTCATTTTTATTTTCTTCTGTGATGCTTTTTATTTGAAAAGTTATGTTTTTGAAGTGAAGTGAGTGTACCTAAACAAACAGTTTGTATGTGCACAGTACATACTTGTGTTGTAGAATTATATAGTGCCATTCTAATATCCCTATGTCATTTTCTATCCTTTTCATAATGATTCCTGTACCTAGGGCTCTGTTTACCTTTTTGAGTTTGACAGCTGCAATGCATTAAGCCATTTTCAGTGTTTTCAGAAACAATGACTGAAACTTCTCTTTCCGGAGTAGCAACAGCTAATTTAGAGCCCCCTATTGTGTACAGGCATGAATTTGTTTCCAGTATGCATTAGTTTGTACTTACCCACATTCAATTTTCAAAGTCATTTTATTGCCCAACACTCTGATTATGTAAAAATTTCCTTTAGTATATCTTCATTGTCTATTTCATGTAGTTGCTTTGGTATATATCACTCTCAGATTTCTTTCCTTTCAGCCATTCTCCCAGGACTATGGACAACATATTGCATGCCTTGAGAGGGCACTCTAGACAGCAGATTAAAAGCATTTTCATTTAAATCTGATGAAAAGAGAGACAGAAGTTGATGTCACCAGCATATAGAGAGCAACTTGCCCTAAATGGTCAGCTTGTCTTGTTGGCATGCCCCAAAAGGAATACTGTCTGTCAAATTTTATTTGTGATAAAATTAAAAAAGGAGAGGAAAGATAGCTTACAGTATTTTTAACACCAATTTTCAAAAACACCTTAAAATCATCCAAACTCAATAACTTAACACAACTGGAAAGCAATCAAAATGCAACAGAGATAGGGCACAAACAATTCAAAAGATGATGATTTAAAGACATACTTAAATTATTTTGAATTGACCACATAATACATCAAAAAAATGATGGATTGAAGCAAATATCTTTGGTCATGAGTAGGGTGCTTGGTCATGAGTTGGTTTTGCCAATCACTTCCTCTGAAATACAGCTTGCAGGACCTGGTATTTACTGGTTGTCTTTCATCCAAGTACTACACAGACTGGCCCTCCTTAGCTTCCAAGATCAGACAAGATCAGTGAAGGGACCACCCAGGATATATTGATGTACATATGTTATCACTAACCATCACTAAGTGTGATCTAGAAATATAGCTTTTCACTTATTTCATTGCTGCATATAAGAAAGGAAATATGTTGGGGGAATATGACACTGGAATATGTTGCCTATGTGGTAGAATCTCCTTCTTCTGAGGTTTTTAAAAAGAGACTGCAATGAATAATAATCTGCCGGGGGTGCTTTGGTTGCATTTTCCTGAATGGCAGAATGGGATTGGACTGGATGACTCTCTTCCAACTCTGTGATTCTACTGCAGAAAAGAGTGGTAGTACATGTATCATCTGATAACAGCAAACTTCAAATCTCTATTCCAATAACAGTGATAAGTGTGTTAGTTTTATACTAAAACTTTACCAAATTGTGGCTGGGGCTTATGGGGGATGTAGTCCAAGACATATAGGCGGCATCAAGTTGCATTCCATGATGGAAAAACTAAATATCATAAGAACCAAAATGAAGCACAGTGTAGGATATTAACAGCCAAGACATCTCACAAGAGTCCTCTAGCACCATCTTCTGGAAACTGCCATCCTGAAAGGCCAGAAGCACTACAAAACACCACCTTTCAACTATAACACAGAAAGGTGTTCCATAAGGATCAAGGCTGCTGGAAGAAACAACTAAGAGATTTAGAACTGTAGAACTAACAAATACATTTCCTTGTCTGGTTTCAGGCACAAGGCACCCACCAAGATGACCAAAGTTGTGTCAGATCCTACACTGGCCAGAAATACAGATGAGATTGATCTAAGAGGTAATTTATATTCCAGGATGCCAATGTCTCCATGACTATAGAACGAAGAAGTTAGCTAATAAAACTACGTAACAAAAAAAATGGGGGGGGGGCTGTTCCTAGTTTGAAAGTGTTATTTCCTGTCACAAACTATGCTGAATTAGTTGAGATGACATATTCATTGAAAAAATACAACAAAATGTGCTGCAGGATGGTCTGCAAAAACAAATATTTTGCAATGTAATAAACTTTTCCCATGTTTTTTATGATAGAACCAATTAGGAAAGGACATTTATACCCTAGGAACAAAAATTGTGTTACATATTGTAATAGCTCAAAGAAAAAGAGAAATCTGCTATATTCTTCTCTCCATACTGAGTTAATGTGTTCACTTGAAAACTTCAACAGTGATGATGTACCACTAGCTATTTTCAAGGAACTGAATGCTAGATTGAGCTCTGTCAAGTACATAGCATGCATTACAATAGGAAACAACAACATTTTTGGCAACCCTCGTGGGCAATAGTGTCAAGGACTCAGAGAAATGTAAGCATAGAACTGAATCACAGGAACAATTCAAATGGAGCTGAAAAATAGAAAGGCAGGTTTTACATTCTAATTTGAAATGCTGAACAATTTCTCTTAAAGGTGTACACCTGAGATGCATACACTGTTCTCTTTTTTTAAGGGTTGTGAGCAATAGTATTAGAAAACAAAGCATTCAGTTATTTCATTCTTGAATAAAATATATAAAAGTCAGTGTTTGCATGCATGTATGTATTAGGGCTACGCAAAAAAAATCAGATTAGCCTCGTATGATGGATCTTTTCCATTAGAGTTGTACATATGACACAATATTTAAAAAATGCATGCAAAAAACTTAAGAATTGAAACTCTCATCCACTACTTTTGCATAAGCTGTGTAAGCTTCGTAACTCTCTCCATGACACAGTTTTAATTTCCAGAGCAAGCAAACTGCACAGGAGGTGAAGCCAAACTTGCTATGCTATCAGCCTAACTGAGCTGTGGGAGGGGGAAGGAGGCAGACTTGCAACCATTCCCCTCTACATAAAGGGGCACCATGAGCCTTCCTCCATTGCAAGTTGGGAGAGGAGAGCGAGAGAGCAAAAGAACAGAGCAGACTGGGATAAGACTATAGACAGGTACACACTAGACATGTCCACCAAGTGTGGTCACCCCATTTCACTCCAGCAGCAAAGGGCCCGTCCAGACAGCCCCTTTATTGTGGAAATTCTGGGCAGTCCTGTATTAATTCGGCACAAACCAGGAAAACCCTGCTTGGGCTGAATTAATTTGTTAGTGGATTTATTCTGTGCCTTCTTGGCAGTCCAGACCCAGTACTACTGGGTCTGGACTGCAGAATACTGCAGTCCAGGCACCATTCTCACAATTTACCAAGCTAAATAAGCCTGGTAAACTGTGGGAATGCCCACCCACCTCCCTCCAAGCCCCAAGACCCCTTAGAAAAGTAGAAAAATACCTATTCTCCATTAGAAGCCTTGGCAAGCTCTCCCGGCATGTAGAAATAATGTGCCAGGAGAGGGGGGGAGGGGGACGGAGGGAAATTGCTCCCGCTCCCCCCCCCCCCCCCCGCTCTCCTGTCACATCATTTCTACATGCGGGGAAAGCTTATTGAGGCTTCTAATGGAGGATAGGAACGTTTTTACCACATTTCTAAGGGTCTGGAGGCTTGGGGGGGACAGGGATAGGGTCTCCAGATGTTCTTTTGGGCTAGTACCGAGAGCATGTCTGGACAACACCAGAAAGCACAGGCTTTCTTCCATGGGTGGGGACAGCCCCCCACAAACACTGTGTGTTTTTAATGCATATGTTTGTGGGATAAAGGGATTTCTGAAATTGCCCAAAGATACATTATAGAAAAATCCAAGGAGATAGCTGTTGTGGCTTTTAAAAAAGCTTGACATTTATTTTGCAATCCCTCCAAAATTAGTAAATGTAAAAATCTTTCTGAAACTTGGAGGGAGAGATGATGCAGGTGGGGTTTGGAGGTGATTCACCTTGGAATCTGGGAGTTGTAGCTAACTTGCACCCAGAGAGCATTGAACCCAGCCAACAATGGATCTGAGCCAAACTTGGCATAATTAATTAATTAATTAATTAAAACATTTATATTCCACCCTTCTCACCCTGAAGGGGACACAAGGCGGAGCTCAGCATATATACGGCAAACATTCAATGCTGGGACACAAATTCTTATATACATACATAAACATTAAAAACATTTATCAGAATATTAAAATACACCATTTAAAACTGTCCTAGTCATCCACGTCAAATCTAATTGGCCTGGCAATCTTTCCTATTGCTGCTTTATTGCCCTGTCCCGAAAGCTTGGTCCCACAGCCAAGTCTTTATCATCCTTCTAAAGGACAGGAGAGAGGGGGCCGACCTGATCTCACCAGGAAAGGAATTCCATAGCCAGGGAGCAATCACCGAGAAGGCCCTGTCTCTCGACCCCACCAATTGTGCCTGTGACAATGGCAGGACGGAAAGCAGGGCCTCCCTGGAGCATCTTAATCTCTGCGATGGTTCATAGGGAGAGATGCGTTCAGACAGGTAATTTGGGCCAGGGCCATTTAGGGCTTTATAGGCCAAAGCCAGTACTTTGAATTATGCCCGGTAGCAAACTGGCAGCCAGTGGAGCTGGCGTAACATGGGAGTTGTATGCTCCCTGTATGCCGCCCCAGTTATTAACCTGGCTGCCTCTGTTGAACTATTTGAAGCTTCCAATCAGTCTTCAAAGGCAACCCCACATAGAGTGTGTTGCAGTAGTCTATCCTAGAAGTAATGAGAGCATGGACCACTGTGACCACGTTAATTATGTGAAAGCTCCCCTGGCCACCACTGCAACCTGGGATTCCAGGCTCAGTGATGAGTCCAGGAGGACCCCCAAGCTGCAAACCTGTGCCTTCAAGGGGAGTGTAACCCCATCCAGCACAAGTTGTGACCCTATACCCTGTTCGCCCTTGCGACTGACCAGGAGGACCTCTGTCTTGTCTGAATTCAACTTCAATTTGTTCGCCCTTATCGAAACCATCACAGTGTCCAGGCACCGATTCAGGACTTGGACAGCCTCTCTCACATTCCCTTGGCCAAATTAACACATTTATTTTCCTTTTCCCGCATCTCCCTCTCCCCATTATTGTCTCTATAGACCCCCCCCCCCGATGACTGGAGCTCCCCTCATCCTCTATCTGATCTCTCTTCCTGTCCTTAGGCTATGGTCCAGCGTTGCTTTTGGACTGAGGTATGGGGGAACAAAGGCTGTTGAGCTTGGGAATAGGAAATGGGGAGCTTTTGGACTGAGGGGTAAAGGGTAAGGGGCTATTAGTCTGGGGGATAAGGAGAGAGGGCTGTAGAGTATGGGGAAGAAAGTATTGGCCCGGGGAATAGGAGGGGAGGGCTGTTGGACTCAAGGAGAGGGAGGAGGGAGCTATTTGGCTGAGGTGTGAGAAGTAGGGGGCTATAGGGTTGGGGAGTAAGGCTTAGGGAGCTATTAGACTGGAGGGAGGGGGACAAGGGGATATTAGGCTGGGGGGGAGGGTAGGGGGCTAAAAGGCTGGGGAGGCAGGGGGCAGGAGGCTTTTTGTATACAGGTTGGGGGATTGGAGGCTATTGGGCCGAGGGAAAGGCCTGGGATTGGGCTGGGGGATAGGAAATAGGGGGATCTTACTCTGAGGTTCTTGCTGAACTAGTCAATATTGTATTGCTTGGCTCCCATCAAGTTCTTCTGATTATTCTCTTAAGTGTATGTCATGAATGTCACGGGAGAATCATGAATGTCACAGAAGAGCTCTAATGATTGTTCAGAAGCTGTGCGGCTGTTTGTCCATTTTAAGTCTTAAATCCACTTGGTCTGGATTTAACTTCTGGACTGAGTATACAATAGGATAATAACTTTCATTGTATTGTCCCCTGCAATGCTAAAAAAATGGAGAACGGAGGAAAATGTAGTGTGAAGGAGCAAATGTTTTTATGTGGGGACAATGTTTTCAGCACTACCATCCCATTGCTATACCATTTACTGCAAGACATTTTCTTGTCATAAGTGCAACATAGATTAGCATAGCTATTCTCTGGAGTAATTGTAGTGCAAGCAGGTGAAACTTTCTGACTCACCTCATGAGAAGATGGAATGCTGAACTAAATGATTGGTCTTTTAGAAGTGTGGATTTTTTTTAGAGAAATAGCTCTTGTATTTCCATTTCTTTATTTCTGCCTGAGTTCCGTATCTACGCAAAACTACGTATTCATAGAAATTTGATAAATTGTTCAAACAGTTGCTTGAGTGTTTCATCAATCTTTCCTTACATTTGGCCTGAATCCCAAGTAAAGAAGCTAAGTACATAATTCATAATAGATGTTACACAGTGAATTTTGGCTTTGATGTTATTGAATGCAAAGCAGAAATTTCTGTGTATATGTGCACATCTGAGTGTTTTTCTTCCAAATACACCATGCCATTGTTCGAATGACTATTCTCAGCTATCATCATGGGCATTCAGAATCCAAATATAACTTTTGATAGAGAATATTTGATCTGAGAATCACTTCTGTTAGCTATTGTCAGCACTAAGAAGTAATTGAGTAAACAAAATTCCACACCAATCAGTTCCTGAACTGTCTTTGTTTCTATATTTGGATTGCAGCTTCCATCTGTTGCCCCCACCGTTGATGCTGTGTCCTTTCTTCCACACCCTTGATCATCCACATGATAGGGGCACACTGTACATGGGAAATCATCCCATGGCCAAGTTGTGTATAATGGGACTTGAACAGCTATGGGTTTTGGAACCAAACCTCAGTGGAAACCAAGGGCCCACTATATGTGAATTAAGTCCACACAATAGGAACCTTACACAACGGGTATTCCCAAACATAATTAAAGCTTTCACACATACCATACATCAGACTCCCATTACATACGACCTTCTCATTTACTGTTAAGTATTTGATAACATTCTCATTGTAATTATGCAAATGGTATATTTATCATGCCCATAGTAAGGAAACAGCAACAGATGATGTTTCATTTTTGGTATATCCCCTTTCTACATCTTTTAACTATTGCATTAGAAAGAAAGAAAGATTCTTTCTGTATAGGGTTTCAGATCTTTGCTCAGTTCTTCCATAGGATGAGGATTAGAACCATGATGTTCCAGCAAAACATTTTCAGACAACTGGGTGTCTGAGAACTTTTTGATTTTTAAAATTACATATTTAGAAGCAACGCTCAGATGCATCAGTGGAATCAGGTCTGGCCTCTCCTCTTTCCAACATCCCCTCATTAATTTGCAGGATGGATTTTCCTTGGAATCTACTTTTGTCATATTTCTAAAAGCCTTGGCATAAAAATGGATATTCTCTTGACTTTGGTTACTTAATATCTGTCATATTTCTTTCCTAAGATTGACTTCTGAATGACATTATTTAAAATGCAGTGATATGCTATGACTCCCTTGCCAGATGAAACTCTTCCATCATTCATTCTGTATCCATTAATAGATGCTCCCTGCTCTGGTAATCTCTCTGTTCACTAGCAATAATCAAAGTGGTACCCCTGTCACAAAACACTATGAGGGAATTATATCAGTGGCAGCTAGTGGCTCCCATGTCACTTGGGTGATGAACTCTATCAATTTTATTTCAACTTTCAAAGGAATTATGCATGGTGCTAAGACCTCATCTACACCTGTCGGTTATCCAGGAAAAAAGTTATCAGAAGTGGCCACATGCACTATTCCTAACTTGTAGTGATAATGTATCAAAGTTCAGTCAGTCCAGCCAGGCTGAGATAGCATCACTCTGCAAGACTATCACCTTACCATCCATGTCACTCTCACCATTCCAGAAATCCACCACTCCATGAAATCCCTCTTCCTCTGTCTAGGAGTGGTGATGACACTACTTACTTAGGTGATCCCTCATTGACCGAGTAGGATAGTCTTTCAGGATCAGAGTTCTGGTGGGTCCGTAGATGACTGTAGAACCCTATTCTTGATCTGCATCTTCTCCTGCTTTGAGGGCATTGGTTTCCAGGTGGAAGGTGGTCTCGGTCGGGGTTGGCTTGACGTGCCTTCCTCTTGGCACATTTCTTTCTTTCACCCTTCATTCGTGCCTCTTCAAGTTCTGCAGCACTGCGGGTCACAGCTGACCTCCAGCTGGAGCGCTCAAGGGCCCGAGCTTCCCAGTTCTCAGTGTCTATGCCAGAGTTTTTAAGGTTGGCTTTGAGCCAGTCTTTAAATCTCTTTTCCTGTCCTCCACCATTTCGTTTTCCATTCTTGAGTTCAGAGTAGAGCAACTGCTTTGGGAGACGGTGGTCAGGCATCCGGACAACGTGGCTGGTCCAGTGGAGTTGATGGCAGAGGACCATCGCTTCAATGCTGGTGGTCTTTGCTTCTTCCAGCACACCTGTGATGGCAGTGCCATGGGTCCAATAAAAGGAAAAGGCATGGAAACAGTAGGCCATGTGGGCCATTTCCTGCTCTTCACATTGCATTGAAGCCATGGGAAATATTTTGCAATTTCAGACAAACACCATAGTATTCTTTGACTTCCCTTAACACAGGGCAAAACTAGTTAATATAGTTTGCCCAGTGATACTTAGTACAAATGGAAGGATGCTGTGATCCAAAGCACAGCGAGTGGAAGTTATTAGGCCCATGTAGACCAAGTGGATAAGTTTTTAAAAGTTGGTCTAAATTCTAGAGCAGTTTCATCACTCCACCAACAGAGAAGCCAGAAAAAAACCTCTATACTATAGAAAGTGGAAGTTGGAAGATATTGGCTCAAGAATCAAAGTAATGGGGAACATGAGATATAGTATGTGAGTTTATGGAGCTATGTTAGTTAAATAGTTCTACACCTAAGTTTATTGTATCATCAAAGACGTAAGGGAGTAGGTATCACTGTACATATAATTTAGTATAGGGAGAAAGTGAGATAAAGGGGGAAAGGTTCCTAATCTTTCCCTTCTTTTCTGCCTTTTTAACCATTTGAGTTATTTTTTCCTCTTTTTTGAAAATAAAATAAAAATAATTTTCTACAAGAATAAAATAATCAAAGTAATTAGTAGAATTATTTGGGAGGCTTACTGTGTGAGACAGACCAGCTGCAAAGACAGGGCTTCCAAGGGGGATATTTTATTCAGGAGAACAAGTGAAGGAAAGGAAAACTTCACAAACTATTTGAAGATCTGTATATTTGAAGCATTCTCTCTTAATTATTTACTTACTTCATTTATACCCCTCTTGGGCTGCATCCCATACTATGCTGTGTTAAAGACAACTCCATCAGATAACAGATTAAGCAGGAAATTGTGCAGGGCTACAGTTGAGGAAGCACTTAGGTCCCCTAGACACAGTGGGCTAAATCCAGTATTAGTCCTCCATACAATGGAATAATTGAAACAATGAAGATTAAGTTAGAGTAGAAATCATGCAGCTTTCCATGCATCACACATCATTCATCATCATTGTTTTGGTACCTAGGATTGATGATAAGATGTGTTTATGTTTAAAAAAGAGGAATAACTTCTAAATCACACCTGTATATATATTTAAAATATATATGCAAATTGTATTCAGACTTATATTCTCTTTTTCTCATTATAGATTGTCTTTATTTTGACGTGAATGGTCATCCTATTGCGATAAATATGTGTGGTTTGAATGGGATTGTATGAAAGGTGTATGACTGAGGCCAATACAAAGGCTGAAGATGCCATTCAGAGAATGAAGCCTGGAAAACTGCAAAAGGCTAATGAAGGAAAACTACCAAACTGCTGAAGTGCTGAAATGATCAGAGACAATGATTAACTATTAAACTATGTGGTGGAAAACAACATGTTTACATAGTCAAACACAATCCTTTAAGTTAAGGAAGAAAACACAATGCACCTTACTTAAAAGGAAAACCAGTTAAGAAAGAAAAACATCTGTCCAGGAAGAGATGGAGTCAGAAAGTTTTAGCTGCAAAACAACCTGTCAGTCATTTATAACTTTTTGGAACAACAGCAAGAAATATGTTATAAGAGACCTTTTTACTATCCAAAAGTGTGGCAGATAGCAGGAGTCTGGTTACCCACCACTTTCTCCGAGGGACAGAGGAAGATGGTGTATTCACAGAATGACAGATTTGTAGGGAACGCAATCTGGCCTATGTGTGTGTGTCTTCTCCAGGAGCAGGAAGAAGGATGGTAATGTATGCATGATAAACGAATTAATGTTTATATGGGTGAATGCTGAGTAAAATGTAATAACCCCTTTGTTTGTCTATCCAATCTAGTTATATAGAGTCTGTGTGTCTACCTTCTTTCTCTGTAAAGTACCTGTGATATAACTCTGTCTCACTGGAAATGAAATAAAATAATTTTTTCAATGTCTAAAAAGTATTCATTACACTATTTGTTAATGAATCATGCTCCGCATCTTCAAGGTTTACTGTAGTCTTTCAAGTAGCTCAACAGCACTACCATTTGGTCATTTCATTCAATTACAAGTCCCAGATTCGTAGGCCATCTCTTTGATATGGTATTCATATTTCTTAACTGTGGCACATTTTTATTGTGCATGTAAAATGACCACAATATTACAAAGTCTGCATATTTGTCTACCTTAGCATCTACTTTACTTCTCAGTATTCAAGTATTCAGTTATTTGATATTCATAAAAAATAATTGAGTAGTTGCTAAGCACTACATATTTCTGTCCTCCTACCTCAGTTTTGTTCCTCACTCAACAATCTCCTTTTAGCATTTTTGGAGTTAATGTCGGTCACAACTGGGGAAAAGAAATATCCAAACAGGCATTTCAAACATATTAATGTTGCATTTTGCTGGGCTGTAAAACAGCTCGACCAATGAGCCATTTGTCAAGCAGCTTAATTCTGTCATAAAATACTAATCAGCTTGTGTGATCACGTCCCTCTTTTGCGCCATTATCTTTTTATGAGCACATTAACATCATCATTAAGAAGAGATGACTCATATGGACACAAACACACTTAATATTAATTTATTCTTCTCTTTGAGTTCCTCTCTGGAGACTTTGACCTGTGTCTGAAAAGTAGTTATCCCCTTGGTTAGGGTTAGGTAGGGTGGTATAAAAACACACAGTTTGAACAGATTGTGGAAACTATCAAGTTATCTCCCTTCCCTGGGAAAATCCTCACAAGAATCCTTGCAAACTGCCTCCTACCTATTTCAGAAGACATCCTCCCAGAATGGTTTCTTCCCCTTCTAAAGAAGAGTGGATATGATATTCACTCCACAACAGCTACAAGAAAAATGGAGGGAAGAAAATCAACCTCTGTACATGGCATTCATTGATGTTGCAAAGGCATCTGACTCAGTGAATCACAATGCTCCCTGAACCATCCTCCAAAAAATTGGATGCCATGACAAATTTGTGAACTTCCTGTGGCTCCCCCATGATGACAACAGTTTTGTACAGCAATTGTGACCGATTTGCCCCAGCCTTATTCTCCACCATCATCACTATGATACTGCACCTTGTTGATGGGAAGCTTCCCACTGGCATGGAAATAATCTATTAGACAGATGGCAAGCTATTTAACCTCAGCAGCCTGAAAGCCAAAGTCAAGATCACAACTTCAATGTGCTGGTGATAATGTAGTCTGTGCTCACTCAGAAGAAAATCTACAAGCCACTATAAACTCATTTGCAGAAGAATACGAAAAGCTTAGCCTCTCACTGAACATCGAGAACCAAAGTGCTCTTTCAGCAGGAACCAGCCAATCCCTCTGCAATTCCAGAAATACAGCTTAATGGTGAAAATTAGAAAATATTGACAATTTCTGCTGCCTTGGCAGTCACGTCTCTACAAAAGTCAATATCAACACAGCAATATTAGACTATCTGAGCTCTGTGAGTGCAACATTTTTCTGAATGAAACAGAGAGTGTTTGAGGATTGGGACATTTGTCGGGATACCAAGATGCTTGTTTATAAAGCTACTGTCCTCCCAACCCTGTTATAAGCATGTGAAATGTGGACCATCTATAGAGGTCACACTCAACTTCTGGAACGATTCCATCAGTGTTGCTTCTGAAAAATCCTGCAAATCTCTTGGGAAGACAGGCAGACAAATGTCAGCAATGGAAGAAGCAAATACCACCACTATTGAAGCGATGATCCTCTGTCATTAACTTCACTGGACTGATCACATTGTCCAAATGCCTGGCCACCATCTCCCAAATCAGTTTCAATACTCTCAACTCAGGAATGGAAAACGGAATGTTAGTGGAAAGGAAAAGACATTTAAATATAGGTTTAAAGCTAACCTTAAAAACTGTGGCTTAGACACTGAGAGCCTGGTCCTTGAGTGCTCTAACTGGAGGTCAGCTGTTACCAACAGTGCTGTGGAATTCAATGATGCACAAATGGAGGTGAAAGGGGAAAATGTATCAAGAGGAAGGCGCACCATGTCAAGCCTTATCAGGACTGCCTTCCATCTGGAACTCTATGTCCTCACTGCAAAAGAACATGCAGCTCAAGAATAGGCTTCTTATGGACCTACCATCAAAACCCTACACTTGGAAGGCAATCATACTCAGCCATGAGTGATAGCCTATGATGACGATGGTGATTAAAAACACACAAAAATATACTATAGTTAGGTCCCTGAATTTTGGCATGTATGTTGCAATGATAAACATCCTGATAACCTAGTTAAAACACATAATGTGTATATATGTAGATGAAATGCCATTGAAGTGATAGGGTCTTAGTGCTGCACATGAATGGATGAACCTAAATCCAATTGTTAATTCTAATTGCAGTATATCCAATAAATCAGGGATTAGCAGAAATATCTATCATTCACTTGATTTCAAAGATCTACTGTTGGAACTCACAATTACATTTAAATGATGATTTTTCAAACAAATCTTGAAAATAAATATTTGAGCCCCACACATAGACTATAAGTGCAACCCCCACCCAACATTTCAATAAAAATAGCAGAAGAGCTATAAAATCATGACATGCTATCATCAGATGCAATCACAGAATTGCACTTATGTGGCTATTTTTAAGTGTACTGTGCTGCACAGAATCTATTCTAGATTTTAAAGAAGTTATCCAAGTTATCTTATTTTGATAGTAGGATTCAGCACTTTGGATAGCTCCTATAAAGTCTAGTGAGGGACATAATGGATTCACTGCAACAATGATGATATGGAAGACCTTGGCCACTACCCAAGCACATATTGCAGCATTTGTCTTCTTTGGTTACAAAGAAGAGGAAAATTCTCAGCAGATGGCAACTGCAATACTGTATTATAGGTGCAGAAGAATGTGCATCCACTCACACTGAGAGACATATTTGTCTCTGATCAATGCTAGATGATAATGGGAGGAAAATGCATATATCTCAACATATGTCCTTGTTTGTGCCATAACTGTCATTTTGTGACTACAGAATATTTCTGATGAAGAAGCTCCCTTTTACAAAGCATTTTTATGGGAGTCCACTCTCACTTTCCTCTTTTCTCTCTAGCAAAAATTTATTATTATTTTTTTTGATAGCACGAGAAATACAGATTTTCAATTTTGGGTTGCAACAGTGTTTATGCAATGAACAAAGCAATAAAACCTGACCTGAAAAATAACAGAATTCTACTTTAGATGTTCCTATTGTAGCTGTGTGTGCTTACATACAAAGGACAAGGTAAACAGCCCGAGTCCCCCCCGGGGTGAGAAGGGCGGGGTATAAGTGAATGAAATAAAATAAATAAATTTCCAGAATCCCTTACTAAGTACATGTAATGAGTACAAAAGAAAAGAGGGAGGCAGATTAGCTTGCCTCACTAGTTACCCTTGGAAAAAAATCATAGATATTTAGGTTTTGCCACTAAAATGGAAATCATAATAAAAGCAGAAGCTGTTGAAAAGGGAAGAATATAGGATGCATTTTGGAAGAATCTTTCAAGTAATTTATATAAGATTCAAAATGTTTTTATTTACTTATGCAAGGCTTCCCTGCCCTGGTTGTCTCAGTTCTCAGGCGTATAATGTTAATTTGAATATAAAGTGTGTTTAAACATGTTGCCCTTCCTTCTTGTGGTGTAGGAACCTACCATTTTCTTTCACGTGATTTGCACTTCTAATGCCAAAGTTTCCGTAATGAAATAAAGTCAAAGAACACATGTACTTCTTTAACTGACATAACAGTATATGCAATAACAGAAGATTGCCCTTTTCAGCACTCCAATGAGTTAGCATGAAAATGTGATGTGTGCCCTCACAGAAACTAAGAGAGATACTTAGCATTTCAATTCCATACTATGGAGTTAACCTCCACCTTTTGATGAGCCTGTCCACTAAAGAACAACAAATCCATAGGCACAGACCTACATGTAACTGTTTCCTTGTAAGGTAGTCTAACAGCAATTGCCATAAAAGAATTTTTAATGTTGAAAATGGAAATTGGATTTATGGTAGTGGTTGCCATTCTCCCTATAATAACTCTCTTAAGAGAATGCAGAATGTAATTATTACTCCCTGGTGAGTTTTCATTTTGCACAGCAGTTAGCAACAACCACATGTTATTGTGGTGCATTATTCTTAATAGGAATAATGCATTATGATATGGGCCATCTTTTATCATTTTTTATTTTCTATCCATCTATGAACTGTACCCTTCCCTATTTCCTATCAGTGTTCCATCTTGTTGTATGCAAGCCACAACCCCCTCTTTTCTCTATTCGGCTTTATTTTCCTGAACATTCATTAACTACTCACAAAGGACCATGCATGGCAGAGCAGAGCAGCAATTATCTGCTGGTTCTGACCCGTGTTTAATGGTCAGAGATTAGCATCAGCAGTAATAATGGAGTGTGGGATGCAGGCTATTCAGTACTGAGAATCTGACAAGGATCCAACTGGCAGTTCTACAATGACAGAAATGGGATGCCTTTGCTGGTGAAGGTGCAGCACTTTTGAAACGTGTGAAGGAGAATCACACATTTTGCCATCAGATTTGAAAATAATACTTATTTTTCCACCATTTAAGTCACTTATTTCTCAACTTTTATATTCCATTCTCTAGCTCCAGCATAACAGAAATTCTAGGCACAGAGACTTGTAAGGATTATCCAAGACATGGAGGCCAGTCAGTTCAAGGTGGATAGTGTTGTTGTTGTTGATGATGATGATGTTGTTGTTGCTGTTGTTGTTATATTTAATAATACATTATTTTGGCACATGCATTATTTTGGCACATGGAGCAGGAAGCCCTACAAACATTTACTGCCACACTCTGGTAGCAAAACCACAGGAATATTAAATACAAAAGCTCAGAAGTACCTCATTAAAAATATCTGGATCCCTTTTTCCATTCAAGAACCACCTTCGTCTCCTCCTCCTCCTCATAGTAACCATGTACATTTTATCGTATGATAGAGCAAGTGCCAGCAACTAGAGAGTAATCTCTGTGGAATACATTGGAGCCAATTTTGCAAATAGAAACGGTATGACCAGGTTGAAATCAGGTGTTCTGAAAGCAAATGCAAATGCCTTAGATGCAGGCGAAACATCAGGAGAGAATGCTTCTAAAACATGGCCATACAGCCTGAAAAACCTACAACAACCCAAATGTCTTCCTTGCTGGGCTGTCAGGGCATGTCTGGGACAGAAGGAACTGGTGGCCCAATTATGACTGGTCTGCCCCTAACTCAAGTAAATATCTCCCAGTCAAATCAGGAATTAAAAGGCATTGTGCAGCTGCTGCAGCATTTCCTTTTTAATAGTTCTTCTGCAGCAGATGAAAATATTGAAGAAATGGAAAAATAACAAGGTGTTGTGGGTGGTAGAAGACAATATCATCTGACACCTCCATGACAAATGAGGTGGGGTGATGTATGAGCATCTCTTGGGACTACTTTGTTTGGATTATCCTGTATGGTAGGGGGTTGGATTGGATTGCCCTTCTGGTTTCTTCCAACTTTATGATTCTATGGTTTGTTACAGGGCTGTGCAATCCATGAAAAAAAATGTTTCAAAACTCATTACAAATTAGAGGGCATTGGCATTTCATTTCTAAAGTGTTTCTAAGTATAGTCAGTGAAAATTTCATTACTATAATGATAATAACAAAATTTAAATACCTTTTGCTACAGTAATTGCACAAGTGGTGAAACTTCAGGGGCTCATTTTCCCCTCATTTTTACAGCCATTGGGGTGAAACTTGCTACACTAATAGAAAACATTTCTCACTTTTTGCTCATCAAGTTTCGTAACATTTCACTTTTTCAAATTTTTATCAACAACATTTTTAAAAGAAACTACAAGAGCTATCTTCTTGAATTTTCTATGCAATTGCACAATAATACAGAGGATTGTTACCCCCAACTTTCTGAAATATTCATACATCTACTGATTACAGGGATTTTTAAAAAAAGAAAAAAGAAAAAGAAAAAGCCACGCAGTTGTTTCACTGAATGTCCCTCATATTGACCAAAAGAACTTCCATTTAGGTATTTATTCTTAGTCTAACACAGATTTACTTACTAGTATTGAAGTATCAGTCAGTCCCCCTCCTTACATATTCAACAATTTAGTGGAACTCTGGCTGGCTGCTGCTATGAAGAAAAAATAGCTCCCCCTATCCTGATTGGGGTTTTCTGATGCTGAACAGAATTCTGGGAATCGTAGTTTAGGACAGGATCTTTTGAATTCTCTGGCATAGAGTTTCTTGCTTTCCCAAACTACATTTCCCAGAATTCTGTGCTTTCTCAGTCTCTTTCCCAGTGAACTCTGCTATCTTCCTGCTGCTTCACTCTCCTAATGGCAAGAGAGCATTAATTTAAAAAGGAATGGCAGCCTTTTTGGCTTGGCTTGGCTTGCTTGCAATGAACATGAAACTGACTTTGGGAGCCTTCTGAGGTTTACAAAATTTAAAGAAAACTGTACTGGGTAAGTTTCTATTCTTAAGTTTTTGGTGTGGGCCATGCCCACGTGCCAGAATTTAAGTAAGTATGAATTTAATGAATTTGATCCAACTTACAATGACTAACAAAAAAAGTACACAGTCTTAGTTTATTTTATGGAAACTGAAAATTCCAGAGGAAACACATTGAGATGCAATATGGAAGTTGAATGTTATTTGTTACTCCCCCAAAAAGTAATACTGATCTCTGCTTATTCAAACCACAGAATAGTTTGGGAGTGGCAGTTAGGTTCTCGTGCAGTTATTGCAACAGCATCATATAGAATATAGAAGAAAATATTTATGTTTGACTCTTATGGAACACGAACAAAGTGGTAACCTGGTGACTTCTAGTGATTCTGTCATTATAGATTTCTTGATGAATACTTGTTTTTGTTCATAGAATCATAGAATCATAGAGTTGGAAGAGACCTCATGGGCCATCCAGTCCAACCCCCTGCCAAGAAGCAGGAATATTGCATTCAGATCACCCCCGACAGATAGCCATCCAGCCTCTGTTTAAAAGCTTCCAAAGAAGGAGCCTCCACCACACTCCGGGGCAGAGAGTTCCACTGCTGAATGGCTCTCACAGTCAGGAAGTTCTTCCTCATGTTCAGATGGAATCTCCTCTCTTGTAGTTTGAAGCCATTGTTCCGCGTCCTAGTCTCCAGGGAAGCAGAAAACAAGTTGCTCCCTCCTTCATGTTCTATATTGATCTGTGCACCATAGCCTTTGTAATATAGTCATCACTTCTGCCATACACAGGTGAAAAGATGTGTAGGAGTGATGGTGAAAGTAGGTGACATAGGCCATATTAATCTGCACGGAAGCTTGAGAATCCGAGATAACTACCAAATATTTCTGTGTCCAGTAGCCTCTATAATAAAAAGTGTTCTCACTCAATGGCCTTTCAGGGAACAAATCAGAATTAGTTTTGTAGCTGGGATCTGAAAGGTTTCTCAGATGATAGATGAGGAAATAAAAAGTCAGCAAATAAGGCCAAAGTATAATAAATAGATTATGTTTGGAGGTCTCTAACCCTTTTTATTCCTTCATTAAATAATACAATTAGATGTAGGGCGGGGTGGCACTTAAGTTTCACAATCAAATACAAGGAGCTGCTTCTCTCCACATCAGAGCACTGAGGTGGCATTGATCGAATGTGCAGAAAGGAAAGAGTCCTGTTAGAGACTTGCAAAGTAGACAAGAAAGAAAACACACTCATGGAAGTACAGGATTGGGGTTGAGTTTAGGATTAGAGTTTTAAGTATAAAGGGGTAGAAAATAAATGAGAGCATGCCTAAGACTTTTTGAAAAAATGGAGTACCATTAAAGGACATCAAATTATGAATGATAGGTAGGTAGATAGATGATAGACAGATGATAACTATATAGATGGATAGATAGTTAGATATACTACATCTTCAATAGCCATTTGGATTACATGCTATTCTTCTATAGCATTGAGCCATGGCAATTCCCATTGTTCCACAGTACACAGCTATGCCACAGATACAATTTCTGTTGTCAGTTAAGATAATGTAAAGGGATGCAAACAAAGAGCGATCCCCTTCTAGATAATACAGAATTTGGAAACAAAGGGCAATCAAAGACAGGTAATAACATTTCAATTAGCAAAAGAGAAGTAACTTCATTTGAGATCGCTTTGCCTCCCCCCCCCCCCCCCCCGCAATAAGTCAATGTCTTGCTCATGCACTTACCACTGTTCCCTGCATTATAGATATTGTGTTCTAATTCACATTGCCCTTCTAGATCTAACTTATCATTTGGCTCCTGCACTTTATCCATCAGCCCTGTCCTTGCAACTGAATTGCACCATCCCTGCCTGCCCAAGCTCAGTATTTGATTACAATGTCAGGCTATTGATTGATTGTTTGTTTGATGGTTGTTTTATGATGTTGCTTTATAAATTTTACTGTGTTACATTTTAAACTATGTTGACCAGGCTTGTTTCCATGTAAGCCACCCTGAATCCCTTTGGGGAGATGGTGACAGGATATAAAAATAAAGGTGGTGTTGTTGTTGGTCCTGCCCTATCAACACAGGACATCTGGGACAAAATGTAGGCCTATGACTAAAATTGTCACTTTTCTTATATAATTTTAAACATCCTTACCAGAAGAAGAAGTCAATGAAACTTCACAAGCCTGATGCATTTTCTGTATTTTGGTTGGCCAAGAAAGGGGTCACTCTTTTTTTGAATTTTTAATATTTTGATATCAGCAACGTGTGTTCGATGACATTTGAGATAAATTTATTTATTTATTTAAAACATTTATATTCTGCCCTTCTCACCCCGAAGGGGACTCAGGGCGGAGCACAGCTTATACACGGCAAACATTCAATGCCAGGACACAGATTCATATACAATACATAAACATTAAAAAACATCAAAATATTAAAATAAATGTTGCTATGCAGTCAAAACAGAAGGTAAGAAGGAGGGGTCTATTGAAATCAGTGTCCCTCCAATCTACCACTTGAAGCAATCATCTCTTTCAGCTCCATTCTACAGCCGGCTCTGCAGTATAATCTCCTTGGCAGCATCTCTCTTGGGTTTGAGCAGAAATATGTCTTTTCAAAGTCTTCCACATAAGATCTAGCTAGAACTGACAAGGACTGAAAAGGGGAAAGATCTGTCACATCCAGTGATTTTTTTTTAAAAAAAAAAACTTACCTCAACTGCTTTCTATCCCATTTACAGATAAATTTATGGATTTTGGAGAGTTCTTATCAATAAGAAGTCAAACCAATTTCTTCAGCACCACTACCAAACAAATTGAAGTGTTACAACTGTGCCCAGAAGAAAGAATTGTATATTATTCCTTCATGCTAGATATTTGTTGATGCAGAGCCTATTAAAATACTAAATCATAGAATCATAGAGTTGGAAGAGACCTTGTGGGTTATCTAGTCCAACCCCCTGCCAAGAAGCAGGAAAAATGCATTCAAAGCACCCCCGACAGATGACCATCCAGCCTCTGTTTAAAAGCCTCCAAAGAAGGAGCTTCCACCACACTCTGGGGCAGAGAGTTCCACTGCTGAATGGCTCTCACAGCCAGGAACTCCTTTCTTGTAGTTTGAAGTCATTGTTCCGCATCCTAGTCTCCAGGGAAGCAGAAAACAGGCTTGCTCCCTCCTCCCTGTGGCTTCCTCTCACATATTTATGCATGGCTATCATGTCTCCTCTCAGCCTTCTCTTCCTCAGGCTAAACATACCCAGCTCTTTAAGCCGCTCCTTAATTTCTTAATAAAGTAATTAAGAAAATGTTACTGTAAATTACCACAACAGATTTGTCCAACAGTAGTGTTTTAAATCCAGGTGACTCCTTCAAGACATTTTTCAACCAGTTTTCTATCTTCTATAGTTATTTATACTTCACTTTTAAAACTTCAAGTTCTGCACAACAAATTTATGAAAAATAATAGGATAGTTGTTAACACATACATCCCGCACCCTCCACCCAAAAGCAATAACAACCCATTCCTAGATGTATTGATTTTATTTACTTGCTGCCTTTCTTTATATATGGGACCAAAGCCATTTGCACCTTGGGTCGCACAATGAAAGGCACTCTTTCACTGAAATGCAACCCAAAGGGTGCAAAAATAAACAGTAACTAACCATCTCTTAACTGTGATAAAGATTCATAGTGAAGAATCTAGGTGATATTTCTGTATTTGACGGTGGCTCCCAAAGAACAAAATAAATGGGATTGACCTCAAGAAGTCTCAGGACCTAATCACCTTTGAATCCCCATGACTGTAGGGAGAAACCCCAGGGTGAGAGTGCAATCCTGAAAAGTGTGTGTGTGTGTGTGTGTATATATATATATGTGTGTGTGTGTGTGTATATATATATATGTGTGTGTGTGTGTGTGTGTGTGTGTGTGTATGTGTGTGTGTGTGTGTGTGTGTGTATACACCCTAGGTTTTGGTGCTGCATTCTCAAGGTTTGTGATTGTCCTAACCTGGTAACCCTACTTACAAGCATCCCTGTGCCTTACAATCATGCTGAATGGACTCAGAACTAACAATAAGAGAAGTAGAAAAGCCTGAGAGAGACATGACTAACAAAAATTAATTAAACAAGAATACTGAATTCATGGCCTACCATCTAATCCCCATTTGTCATTTTGCAATACCTATTATGAAGAATTAAAAGGAATTATAGTAATCTATATAATGGCCCAAGCACATGTTTACAGATATAATATAAATTATTGAAAGAATATATTAAAGAGTTGATTATATGGGCTAAGTTAAGTAATAAATCAGTACATTTTAATCTCTCTACCAGCCAATGAAAATGCACTTTTAAAAAATAACCAAAATACAAATGGAGAAGTTGATTTAAAAATCAATGGTTTAATTTAAGATGTTCTATCTTGCGATTTAAATAAAGTTTTTAATTCAAATCAATCCACCCTGCTTTGTGTGTGCATGCGTTGTTTTCCTAGTATTGCAGTTTCATATCCTTTCCTGCAAAATATGATTAGTACCAGCACTATTGTTGTGCATTTGTCTTTCACTTAACAGTCAGTTTGAATATTTTCCAAAAGACCATAAGTCAAGGATAGATAACCTACAGCCTTCAGCACGATTGCATGCTGCCTTTGTTTGAACTTCGCAGAACTCAGTAAAAAATCAGTTTAGATCTCTGAAGGAGACACCTGTCCCTCAGCAGTCTTCTAGGTGGAGAGTGAGAAGATGAATGAAAAAGAAAGTGGCAAGGAGAAGCCATCCATGGAACAAGAAATTAGAATTGGAAAAATGAATGGAAACATAGAAGAAAACTGGAGAGTATAGTCAAGAAACTCAACAGGAAATATTTTTTCTTGACAATATGTGCACTATGAAATACTCAGAACAAGCTTCAAGAGACAATTTTAATGAATAACTCAATGCAATATGGCTGGTTCTGGCATCTATGTACATGGTCTTGAGAGTGGGATGGAGGACTTTCATTGAGCTCCAGCACACTTAACAAAAAGTTTAACATGTTGTGCTTAGGAAACTCCATCTTCACAATCATTCTACCATCTCTCTCCTGGCCTTTCCTACAAAGGACTTAGAAGACTGGCAATGTGTACTGAGTATACAGTACATGAAGTCCATAGAATAAAATGGCCCCAAACATTTAATTTTAGTTGAAATAACTACAAGGACATTATATTACTTCTAGGGCATAGCAAATGCATAACTTTTTTATCACTAAAGACCTTGTCAAATGTTGAGTGGTGGCCAGCGGTGGTGCTCTTCCTAAAGGGTGAGGCATGGAGCCCTCGCCTCACTTCGCCGACCAGCAGAAGAATCACATGGAGGAAAGCAATGAGCATGTGTAGTGTGCACGGTTTCCCCCCATGAAGCTGGTATGGATCTGGCAACATGGGAAGCCTCCCATATTGCCAACTTCATGGGGGAAGCCGCGCACACTACACATGCTCATTGCTTCCCTCTATGTAATTGCCCTGCTGGGCAGAAGGAAAAGCAAGCTGAGAAGAGAGCGCCATGCTTTGCCCTTAAGAGGGCACCAGCCATGTGACAAGGTTGCTAAAGCAACAAACTGTTTCAAAAATAATGCTGTATAAGTGGAGAAATGAACCAGCAAATCTCACCCCAGTAAAAGTTTACAAAGCTTACAAACAAATAATATCTTTCGAACTGCTGGAGGTCAGTAGCTCTCACAAATAAGTAATTTCTTACCCTTTCTGTCTCAAAACTAGCACATTTTATGTTCAAATGGGAATGGGCTGTTGTTACATTGCTAAGTCATTGGTTGATCAGTTTAGCTGATTTCTGAGCATTAGCCAGAGCAGTCACTACATCCTGCTGTGATTTCTTATTATATTGGTGAAATGTTGTTCATCCAACTAAATCTTAACAGTTGACCACAACTGCAAAATAATAATCACACAGAATAAAATATATGGTGAGTGCTTTCTCCTCACCTCTGAGAATCCTTTGTTAATTTAGCAGTGTGAAAATCTTCCAAGGAAGACAGCTATCTTTGATGCAGAAGATCAACTTCTAGAGTGTATCACTTCATGTTTAGAAGGACTGTGCCAGTATGTTCCCAGACACCAGCCATCGTTTTTGGGAAATCATGGGGAACAGTTATGGTGCCAGAGGACTGGAGATGAGCAAATAATGTCCATTTCTTTGAAAAATGCAAAAAAGAAGAAAGTAAGTATGTGAAAAGGACCTCTGGAATGTTGCTGATCATAAATTGAACATAACCCCACAATGTTATGCAGTAGTGAAAAAGGAAAATAATACTTTCCCCTGCATTAAAAAGCATTGTTTCCAAGTTGAGGGAAGTAATATTATCACCCTATTCAGTGCTGTTCAGACCTCACCTGAAATACAGAGTTAAATTGTGGGCAGCTCCTTTTCAGAAGGATATTGACAAATTGATCAGGGTTTAGAGTAGGGCAATGAGGATTATAAGATGCATTGAGAACAAAACATATGGGGAGAAGTTACATGAGCTAGTTACATGAGTTAGTTACATGAGCTTGGGGAAGGGAAGACTGAGGAGTGACTCTCAAGGGCTGCCAAAAAGTTTCAGAAAATTAGATTTCTATGAAATAGTAGAAAAAATTGACAATGAAGTGTTTTGGTAATGAAACTTTATTTATTTATTTCATTTCAAAAGCATTGCATAAATAAGTATAAAACATAAAAATAAAGGGAACATAAGTGGTTAAATAATTTTTAACTAAAAATGGGCAACAGTGACCACATTGTCTATAGCATTAAACAATTCTTCCTCTATGCATGAGGCAGGGCATTGTAGACAAGCATACAGACACTGAGTTGTTTGTTCTGCTCCACAGTTGCACAAGGTGGATAATTGTTTTAGGTAGTGCCATTTTGCCAGGTTGTCTTTTGATCTGCCCACTCCATTTCTGAGTCTTTTCAGGTTGTCCATTCTTGGTTTGCCCCTTGATTTTAGTCTACTGGGAGGAGGCTGATAGCCATGCAGAGGATGGCTTTCACAGTGTTTACCCTTATTTCTCTCACAGCAGCAACTTCTCATTGTACATCTGTAGAGTTTATCAACAGGTGTAGGTTTAAGACATCCTGTGATTTTTCTGCATATTTCATTCAGTGCTATGTTCACCTGCATTGCATGGACAGACTTGTGCCATGCATGGCAGGCATACTCAGCAGTTGAGCAAGACAAGGCCAGGGCTGATGTTTCTGTTAATTTTGGGTCTGCACCCCATACGCTGCCAGTAAGTTTCCACAGGATGTTATTGCATGAAGCTACTTTGTGTTTGGTGCTCATACAGTGTTTCCTAAATATTAGTGTTCAATCTAAGGTGACATCGAGATATTTAGGATGGAAACAATGTTTGAGCTCTTGGCCTTCCCAGGTAACTTTCAGTTTCCTGTTGGCTTCATTATTCCATAGATGGAAAGCATACACTTGCGTCTTGGCAGGATTAGCCTTTTTTGTAGTAGCTGGAGAGATCTTTCAAGGCATTAGTAAGTTGTTTTTTGACTGTTTCAAAGTCTTTTACTTGTGTTGTTATGCCAAGGTCATCAGCACACATAAAGCTCTTTGTGAGTGGTAGCTGTGGCTGATCGTTAGTAAAGGATGTTAAACAAAGTCACTGCAAGAACATTGCCTTGGGGTAAACCATTCTTTTGCTTCATCCATCTACTTTTTCTGCCTTGAAACTCCACACAAAAGTTGTGGTTTTGTAGGAGGGTCTGGACAGTTTTTATAAAATCACAGTCCCAGGTAATATGGTAGACTTTCTGTAGCATTTTTCTATGTTGCACCATAGTCATAGGATGCCGTAAGAACCACAAGAACCATTCCCATAATGCAACCTTTCTCATACCCTTCCTCGATATACTCTGTCAGGATACTGTACCATTTGCATTGTACAGTTTTTCCTTGATCTGAAACCTATATGTTGTGAAGTAAGCTGGGGTTCAATAACAGGTCCTAATTGATTTAATAGCATCCTCTCATATACTTCATATTGATTGCATAAGAGAGAGTTTGGTTGATAGTTCCTGGCATTGGAGACGTCTTTACCAGGTTTAAAAATGGCAATGATCTTAGTTTTGGGATCTGTTTATGTGTCAAGCATTGATTGTAGAATTTCAAAAGCCAGTTTTCAGCTTTGGGGCCCAAGTGTTTGATTTTCTCTATCATTAAGTCATCTAGGCTAGGAGCTTTACCAGTTTTACATCGCTTCATAGCTTATCTGAGTTCTTTCGGGTTTAGAGGAGATGACAACTGATGGATTACAAGTTCTGGCACTCTGTTGATTTTCATATTTACTCTGCCATAGTTAGTTTTCCCATTCTGAATTAGCTGTTGTGCTATCTGGTATTGTATTATGTTTGCATGTCCACAGTTGACCAGAGGGTCACAATCCAGGCGTCTCAGCAATTACCTTGCTCTATGGCTACTCTTGGACATATCAAGATTCTCAAGCATATCTATCCAGTGGTCTTCTTTAGCATTAGTAATGGCTGCAGATAATTTTTTGGCCTACTGCTATAGTCTCGTTGCTGTATGGATTCTCTTGAAATAGTCTGAGATATTCCTGTAGCTGATTTAGCAATTCTTCATTCAGGCCTGGTAGGTAGGTTGTTCAATAGCCTCTAGTGATCGAGAGCCTTGAAGATCTTTTCACAGCTTCTACAAACAGGTAACAATTGTCTATAGAAGATAATGAAATTGATTCCTAGAGAGGCAATGAGGTCTCCTTCTCTGTATGTATTTTAAAAAAGCTTGATAGTCCAAAGGCCCCTCCCAACTCTATAGTTCTATGATATGGAAGAGAGGGTGTTGTGCTTTGTTTATGCTCATGTATAATAAATTAGCATGTCAGGAAAGTTATTGTTCTAACCAGTTTTCCATTGTGCTAGTTTGCTACAGTAAGTCAAGTATTGATGTGGGAGTGTATTCAAAATTACTGACTTCCATATCCTTTGCCTGATAAAGTGGTCTAGTGCCTGATTCTAACATAACATTTCAGATTAACATGTACATTGTCTCTGAGTATACACAAGCCTGAGGTCTGGGCAATGTCCATTTCAGAAATGAAATCTAGCTTTTATGACAAAGACACATTTCTCCACTTTCTTCAAACTGGTTAAACAAAGAGGGAGCAGATGCCGAGAAGTCACCTACCATCCAGTTCTCAGTACTCCCAATGTGGTGTCCTCTCCTTACTACTGTTTTCCATATTGGACTACACAATCCATCACAACCCATGATGAAGACAAATCCAACTTTTTAAAGCCCACATTTGTGGACTGTTTTAATATGCAATTTACTATTATACAATTCATGTTTATTATTTTAAGATTAGCATGCAAGCCACTTGTGAGTGTTGTCTGAAAAGAGTTATAAAATGTATTAACCACCATCCTAGAACATAAGGCTTTGAGGTATTCCCAAAGCATATATTGTTTTGGAATTATCTGAGAAGAAAGACAACAAAGTAGCATTTTATAACATTGTCATCAGCACAGTTTTAAAGAATATCAACTACCTGATATGTATACATTTTAGTCCTATGGACAAAAAAGTGGGGAAAACATTCCCTCAATAAATCTATTGAGTTTTGCTGAGTATTATTATTATTTATCCCTCAATGTGCAAGGTATTGGGATACAAAGTGCCCCAAGCCATTTTATGGTCAAGGTATGGTACCAAAAGATCTGGTGTGTGTGGACAGGAGAATGACAGCAAATACATGTTTATTTGATCCTGATCAGGAAGGACCAAAAGAAAGTAAAGATAACGTGAGCATCAGAAATGGATAACGTGGTATACAGACATTTGCAGCCAGCTCACTGCAGATAAAAAAATAGACCCATTTATGATCCCACAGCAAGCTGGTTTCAGGAAAGGGAAAAGCTGCATATCACAAATGATGGACCTGACTCTGCACATAGAAGATGGTTTTGAAAGACAGCAGATTACAGGAGTTGTCTTCAAATACCTGTCAGCAGCTTATGATACTGTAAATCATCACCTCCTCCTGAAAAAATATATATAATATCACAAAACAGGAGGGTTTTTTTTTGTTGAGTCCCAGGGTCAGAGACGTAGATGGTGAAAAAATAAGAACAGCCTACCTCAGGGGAGCATGTTTGCTCCATCAATGTTTAAGATTTACAGAAATGATCAGCCACTGCCAGAAGGGACACAGAGTTTGGTCTGTGTTGATGATCGTACTATCACTGCTCTAGCAGGGGGCTTTGAAATGGTTCAACAGAAGCTCTCTGAAGCTTTAGGTGTTCTTATTGCCTATTACAGGGAGAACCAACTGATTCCTAATTCATCTGAAATGCAGACGTGTGCTTTTCATCTTAAGAACAGACAAGCATCTTGAGCTCTGAAGATTATCTGGGGAGGAATCCCACCGGAGCATTGCATTGCAGAGCATGGTCACTCTGGACCATGCTCTGACTTAAAAGAAGCACTGCTTGACTATCTAGCAAAAAGTGGGTGCTAGAAATAATATTGTATGAAAGCTGATGGGCACAACTTGAGGATCATAACCAGATACAGTGAAGACATCTGCCCTTGCGCTTTGCTACTCTGCTGGCTGAGTATGCATGCCCAGTATGGAATACATCTCATCTTGTTAAAACAGTGGTTTTGGCTCTTAATGAGACATACCACATTATCTCACAGCTGGAGAAATTATACTGTTCAGCCAGTATTGCACTACCTGATATCCTCCAGGAAGTAGCAGCCAGCAATGAAAGGACCAAGGCAATGACATCTCTGGCCCATTCTTTGTTCAGATATCGGCCAGCATCCCCATGACTTAAATCAAGAAACACCATCCTATGATCTACAGGCATACTTGCAAGAACACCTCAGCAAGTGAGAGTCCAAAAGAAGCAGGTTAAAAGCCAGAACCTCAATCAGTGGCTGGTACCAGATGAGAAACTCCCTCCTGGGAACACAGAAGACTGGGCGACTTGGAAGCCACTGAATAGACTGCACTCTGGGACCACGAGATACAGAGCCAATCTTAAGAAATTGGGCTATAAAGTGGAGTCCATGACATGTGAGTGTAGAGAAGAGCAAACACAGACAACTACAATGTAGTCTGAGCCCTGCCACATGCACAATGGAGGATCTTCTTACAGTGACACCACAGGTAAGCTTCTGGTCAAAGGAAATTTAGCATAATGCCAAGTTTCCAATGTTGTTGTTTTTTTTATTCATTATAACTGATTTCTCAATTTGCAGATCAAACAGAGATATCATTAAATAATGCCCAGGGACAAAGAAAGGATTAAACAAAGAAATGCAACTAGAAAGTCTGAATTGCTCTTCAAATAAATAAATAAATAAATCTGAACCATATCAGTAATAATGAACAGCAAGTACATTTCAGAAGTAAATGACCACTTTTTAGTAGTTTTTTTTTTCTTGTCAGGAGCAACTTGAAAAACCGCAAGTCGTTTCTGGTGTGCGAGAATTGGCCGTCTGCAAGGACATTGCCCAAGGGACGCCCGGATGTTTTGATGTTTTACCATCTTTGTGGAAGAGTTCTCTCATGTCCCCATATGGAGAACTAGAGCTGACAGAGGGAGCTTACCACACTCTTCCTGAATTCAAATTTTTAACCTGTCTGTCTTCAGTCCTGCTGGCACAAGGGTTTAACCCACATGAATAGAGAGTTTTATGTTGGTATGCAGTCTGGTATGACCTTGGGAAATCTGACTAGACTATTGTGGATGATAACTTTCATTTTATTTTTTTCTCTATTGGACAAAACATGATGGGAGACTTTTTTTTTTCACCAGTCCGATAAACAAATATCTAATGTATGTTGGCAGCATTTGTGTTATTCAGATAGGAGGTTGTCTCACAATATCTTGTGAGACAAATTATTTTTATTTAAAAAATGTTTTTTATTGTAGTTTGTCTATTTACTGTTTGGTGATGCTCACAAAAAGAAGGGCGAGGTTACTTTGTGTTGGTAACCATAATGGTAGCATGTTTTTAACACCAAAAACTTACTTTTGTTGGCAGAAAAGAAGACCCGTTAGCTACTGAACAGAAATCTGTCTCATGCGAATATTTTGGGATATTGTGGAATAAACCTGCAAAAAACTGTTATGAATGTGGACATTTTTATCCCCTGAAGTTCTCATGGAATCAGAAAATATCTAAATCCATGGTTTTCTGCATGTAGGATACACATGTGTCTTTGGATGTGGGCGGGCTACAACTACCATCATCTTCCCTCAATCCTCCCTGAAAACTTGTCAGTATTTTAAGTTGGTCATGATGCATATGTGTGCCAAGTTTGGTCCATCATTGGTGGTATTGGCACAGCTTTTCAGATTTGGGTTGACTACAACTCCCATCATCCTTGGCCAAGCCCCCTGAAAACCCGACAGTATTTTAAAGTTTACAATGATGCTGGGGAAAATGGAAGGAAAAGGGAAGAGGGGCAGACTATGGGCAAGCTGGATGGATGGTATCTTTGAAGTACTGTAACTGACTTGACTTTGAAGGAGCTGGGGGTGGCCACAGCCAACAGGGAGCTCTGGAGTGGGGTGATCCATGAGGTGACAAAGAGGCAGAAGTGACTGAACAAATAAAAAATAACAAATTTAAAGTTGGTCACAAACTGTATGTGTGCCAAGTTTTAATAAGATCCATTGTCTGTGAGATTCGCAAGGTTCTTCCAATGTGGGTGGACTACAATCTTCATTGTCCTTGGTCAAACCTCCACTTCAACCCACTCTCCCATTATTTTAAGATTGTTGTAATCGGTATGTTTGTCAAATTTGGGCCAGATCCATCATTGATGAGGTTCACAGGGCTCTCTGGATGTGGGTGGACTCCATAAAACATACTCAAAAGTTGGCAATAATAATATACTGAATATTTTCCCACTAAATTCCAGTTACTAAAAGCTAGCTGAAATGAAGGTTACTAATCTAACAATTTGTAGAGCTCATAGCAAACAACCTTACAAGAAAATACAATGGTTCTCTTGGCACATCATACAATGGAAAGCTTGAAAGGATATAGTTTTACATTATTTTTAGAGAGCCCCAACTACTTTGGTGCTTGTTCAGCCCAAACCAAGAAATTTGAATCATGTCTTGAAGGCAATTTGGATCAAGCAGAATATGGATGTGAACAGAAGGAAGGAAAGAACTCAGAATTCACCATAATAATTTCAACCAGGTCAATCCGAAGTGAATTTCTGTCTCCGTTTAAGTTCCATTATACAATGTTGTATGTCTCTGTTTAAAATTAGACAATGTGAAGAACTGAAACTTCTTTAGCAGCCACATTTAAATGATTTAGAGCAGAGGTGTTTTTTTTCTGTTCTATGTGATCATTTAATCTTTATTTCAATTGCTTATTGTCTAGAAACTATGTAGACCAAGAGGTTATTTTTAAAAAAGATACAGAGACGAGAAAAATGATATTTTCTGTTCTAATATCTCATCACAGTCCAAGGGAAGCACGTTAAACAGACACCTGACTGATGCAGCATGATCCTGAGGTCATGTCCTCAGAAAAAGACCACAGATATCTATGGCATAATCACCAAAGGAATGGGAGTGATTTAATAGAACTTCTCATACTTTTACAAAACAGTCTGTATGTGTCTCTTTTAAGGAAATTGGCAATTCATGACCTATGACTCATATACCTTGTCTCTCGCAGAGATATCGTATATTGGAAATCTCTTCCATTGTACATCCTTTTCTAGGCATGGTTGGCTCGCAAATTCAAAAATTATCACATCACACACACGCACACACACAAACTCAAAAAGAATATCCACATGCACCTTTCTTAGTTGTCCTGTGAGTGAAACTGGAAGCAATGCTCTTTTGATAGTTTGATAAGGTGGAAGCAAATTTCACAGCACCTATTTAAGTGACACCCAGCGGCATGGAAGAATGTCACAGCTTGTGACGGTGCTAATTAGAACGTGACCAGGTTGGCCTTAAAAAGCTAAGCGAACTGGGCTATGTGTCCTTGGAAGGTATTCCCTCCCCCTTTCCATATTGGATTCAGAAAGCTCATTGTTTCATGCACAGCAATAATCTGTTTTACAAATGATCAAAAAGTGAGACATCGCTCTAATGGATCCTTATAACAGAATTCCTCCACATATTGATTCCCGTTTTGTACCAAATGATGTGTGTTCCAACTTTTACAGATGCAGCAGATATCTTTTGCTAGTTGCTCCATTTAATGAACCACATCAGAACAATCTCACTCAAAAAGTAATACAAAATGAACTAACAACTCATCCCATTTGCCTTTTGTTGCCCACTCTTGAATAACTTAAGTATTCATCTTACCTCAGCCTTTCAAATAATTGTCAGAAGGTATTATAATATTTTCTCTAGTAAGTTTTTTAAATGCTTGTTAGCAGGATTCACACACACATACCATCGCCTGTTATCTCTGAACTGCAACGAAAGAAAACTTATGTGGTAAAATATTTTATTACATTTTACAGTACTCTTTCACTAAAGAATTGAGGGCAATATACCACATTCCAGCACAACTGGCAATACTTAAACAAGTTGGCTGCAGTATAAATAAGCACAACTCACATAATGTCAGATACTGGCCAACATATTCCTTTCCTAATGTTTTTGTTCTAAGTAGGTAGAGTTGTACAAACGGAGAAGAAAATACTCATACTGATATAATGCAGCTTCACATTATTTTTGGCTACAGAGCTTTACTCAGGGCTTAGAACAGGTTATCCTAAGCCCCATATTTTAACACTCTCAAATTTACAATAGATATGTGGAAAGAGAGAAACAGTTGGGTCAGACCACTTATTAGATCAATGATGTAGCATAAAAATACTATTCTTACTATCTTTTATTCCAAAGTAAATACATGGAAGCCAACTTTCCAGATCAGGGAAAATATTTGTGTCCCCCAAGGGGTGAAGAAAGCAGTATATAAATGAAGAAAATAAATAAACATTTTACACTTTACACATTTTACACATTTTACACCAGAAAGAAAGAAAGAAAGAAAGAAAGAAAGAAAGAAAGAAAGAAAGAAAGAAAGATGTAGGAGAACTACTATGGGCACCAGGCATCTAAGAGATAATGAAATTGCAGTCCTAATTCCTTAATTAGTAGGGATTGATTCCCATTGAGCTCAGTGGATCAGTGAGTAAATATGTTTAGCATTGAAATTAAAGCCACCTAAAGTTGTTGTTGTTGTTTATTCGTTCAGTTGCTTCTGACTCTTCGTGACCTCATGGACTAGCCCACGCCAGAGCTCCTTATTGGCTGTCACCACCCCCAGCTCCTTCAGAGTCAAGTCAGTAACTTCAAGGATACCATCCATTCATATTGCCCTTGGTCAGTCCCTCTTCCTTTTTCCTTCCATTTTGCCAAACATCATTGTCTTCTCTAAGCCTAAAATTGGTCACAGTTAATTCTCAGTACATTGTTTTCATTGGAATTTAGTGATAATTGTTACAGAACTATTATTTTTTTCCCAGAATCCTGGAGTCAGATAATTTTTGATGTCCATCTGACTATACTCTGGAAAGTAGAGCTTCTGCTCAAACACTGTATGGGATAGGTCAGACTGTAGACAGATGTAGGTTTCTGTAATCCAGAAATGGAAGGAGGCAAATCTGATCTGAGACTAAGGTGTGAGAGGAAAGTAGCTTTAACCACTTGTCCATGCCATAGCCCAAATCAAAATGTTAATGGGAGATTTTTCAAGATGACAAATAGATTCTGGGAGGCCACTTCTAATCAGGAGCCAGTGTAAAGTGTTAAAGTGCCTCTCCTTCCAGCTTATGGTCTCTTGTCCTCATCTATGCGGGTTATTTGTTAAGAATATCTGCCACATATTTGACTTTAAGTTGCATCACATCAACCAGCAGAGTAGATGACAGATGAATGAATCCTGAGACATTGGTAAAAATATGTTTTCTGTGTCTGTAATAGCTACTGTTGAATATTTTGAAGACCATTAACATTATCTTGTACCCAGTCATTTTTCTAGCTTTAATGTGGCAGTGTTTTTTCTGGTGTTCTAGACCTTTATCTCTTTTTAAAATGTTTCTATATGACTCATCCAGCTTTCTTGAAATATAGTGAATTAAGCAGTTTAGGTCAGACCTGAAGATACACAGCTAGTTTTGTACTATTATTCTTATCGACAGAATGAAAACAGCATGGACAAAAGTAAATAATTATGTCATCAGTCACCATCACCATCACCATTATCACTACCACAACCACAAACATTGAGAAAGACATGTTTTAAACATGGGGTCTGGAACTGTGTACGCAATATACTTTCATTGCCATTAATCCTACTCTTCTCTCCTGACAACCTATGGCTGTGGGAGGGGGACTAGGCTGCAATGCAGTGAGACCTCATCTTAAACCCTAGTACAATAGTCATCAAACTGATTAATGCAGAAATCAATTACTTTGCATTAACTGTTGTGTGTGCCAGTGCTGCAGAATGAACCCCTAAGTCAGCATTGTTTGCCTCTGCTCTCTCTGTTTAATCATGTTTTGAAATGTTGAAAATGATGACCACCGATAAGGAAACCTACTGCAGCATCATATCACTGAACAAAACATGAGGGAGTGACTGTAAACATCTATCAAGTTTGGAAGGGGGTAAGGAAGAAATGATGTTGATGGGCATATTTTTGTTTATACTCAGCTATAAAAAGTATTGAGAACAATGTCTCTTGCTACATATATTTCACACTTCTGCAGCAATCACATCTCAACTGTCTATAGGAGGAAAAAAAACCCTTCAGCAAAAACTGGTAAGGAGCGAACAGAATAATTCAGAGGAAAGACAGTATGTTTGGGCTTTTGTGTTCATTGAACGTGCCAGTTATACAAAGCACTTCTATCAACAGAACTTTCTCTCTCTTTCTCTGTATGTGTTGTGATGGAAGAGATCAGGGATACTTCATGTATTGCTGAGATGTTGCAGGGTATTATCTGTACCACAGAAGGTATTATTCCCGCAAGTGAAGCAACGAAGGGGAACAGGAATTGGATATTGAGGTCACAGAGGGGAACAGCATGAGGCACTACTTACATGCTGGGAACAAATATTGAGGATACCAGGGTTTGACTCAGAAGGCACCAAAGTACTGATCTGAAACCATAGCACATCAGCTAAAGCTGGCAGGGGTAGTGGAAAAAAATGTTGGGGAATTAGGAGAAAATAAAGGGACATTGATACATGTGTCGGGGTCATGGTCCATGATTCATAATTTCTGAAAGAACAGATAACCCTGTATCTTTTTGTCATTTATTTCCTTGCTTACTCAACTCATCGACTGAATCCCTGATGTCTATATCTGAATAGTGCAACTTGGAAAAGGGGTGCCATGTGCAAAGAGTAGTTCACATACTAAGAAAGGCTTTTGCATGCTTTGTGAGAGAACTGCAAATCAAGATATTGCAAACATTAAAATATACTAATTCAGTGCCTTGGTAAAGCATGTTTCAACATATAATAAGCATAGCAGGGGTGTGCATATGGTGGTTGATTTTGTTGCTCTTTTAAGGGACCTCTTCACACTTAACTTTCTTTGGCAGTGGGAGTTTACAAGTTCAGCTACAGAGCCCAATAGCCCTCATCACATCCCGAAGGACTATTTCTGGGGCAGCTCTGTGGCTGAAGCTGAAAACACCTATCGTCACCGCCAAGAGAAAAAAAGGCACCCCCCCCCCCCTCATGTGCAGGGGGAAGTTGCAATGGACCGGTGGAGTGGTGCGTGATGTGACAGGTCCCCACACTCCCAACCCAACTGCTACCAGGACATCTGACAAAGTCCTAACAAGATAGGAAATCATTTTCTCCAGAGTTTTCTATATACTTTTTGGTTAAGAATTTTGTACTAGAGTATAACACAGAAGGAAATCAAAAGGAAATGGTTTCATTATCAAAATGTCATGTACTGAAAAACTGGAAGTTAACATAGTTGTTGATTAGCCAAAACAACTGACAAATTGGAGCATGTGACCATAGTTGTTCTTGTGAAATCAATACATTTGCTTGAAGTAATCAGCATGTATATATGAAGAGAATTTCGACAAACTTGATTTTTTAAAGATTTTGCATGACATACAATTTGAAGCCCTGTTTAAATATCTGAAGAACTTGACTAAGACCAGTAAAAGCTATTTAAACAAATGCAAACCAAAGAGTTGGTTTAGTTTCCACTTTCATAGTGTGGGCAATGGATATATGTCCACTGGAAATGAATGAAAGCCATAACTCTCTTTTCTTAAGCATCCATAGCAAGTACTTAGCAGCAACACATTGTCCTTGGAGGCTTCACATAGCTATCATGAGTAGTAGTCATTGCTAGGCAAATATCCCATTAGATCTCCATTTTGAAGACTCCGCTGATAAAGCCATTTTTCATACTTCGGTTTTTTTAAGTATATTCTTCATTCATTTAAGGTAGCATTAAAGACTCTCATGTGCCAAGCAAGTCATCACAGATAAATCATCACAGACAGAATACATCATATAATATGTTGTCACCTCAAACATAATGATCTTCGTTAGAGGACATCTGAATTGAGTCATCAGATGATAAGTAACTAGGTAACAAAAATAAAGTAATATCAACTCAACTGTGAACTAACCTTGTGAAGGTACAGTCAGCACCAGGCATCTAAATATGAGGAGCCTAGTGTATAATACATAAATCAATTACGTGTGCATGTAAATCTATGTTCTTATTCAACCAGAAATATTGTATGCTCATCTCAATCTCTAAAACAAACTTCTACACACTGGAGGAATCCCATTTAAAATTAGTTCATCTTTGAACCTCAAGGCAAAAGAAAATTATGATTCAAAGCATTATTATGCAACCTATTTCTATGGTTCCAGCTGCTTCTCTGTACACTTTAACTGTTAGAAAAAAAATGCTGAATGGCAGAGTCCAAAACTCAAGGCTTGGTAAGCCTAAAGTTTTTGATCCCTTCCAGGTATTAATATAAGAGTCTTTCCAAAAGGTTTTTGTGATTCTTTGCATTTTTGATCAAAGTGTTTTGCATATGTATATGTATGTATATATGCAAAACACTTTGATTTTTTTGCACAATTTTTGCACACAAAACCATGCATTTTTGTGCAAAACACACTGTTTTAAAAAATATTGCTTTTCTTTAAAAGGAACCATATTTTTTATGGAGAATTAAATTCTGAAATGTGAAGAAAACTCATAGAAATATTCTATTTCTTGATGGAGTGTCTCAGTATGCCAGTGTTTCAGTTCAACGCACAGACCACTACACTACACATCATTATCACGCATGGACTTATTTTGGCATCTCATTTCAACATGTTACAGTTGCAGGTAGTGGTTTTCTATGAGTGCAATCCATGTTAGGGGCTGCTGTAATTCCATTCTATTTTTTTGTTATTTATTTTAATGTATTGGTTATCTGAAGCAGCAATTGGTATTAACATTATTTGCAATATTATATACTGATTCAATCATTTATTTAGGGACATGATTGTTTGTTTATTAAGGTCTTGTTTGGTCTAAGTTCATTGGTCTGTTGATTTCCGTTTTGAGATAGGCAGTACTAAACAAATCAGTCAAAAGAAATCAGTTGAATGAAGTAGAGTGCTATAGTTTTTCCTCTAAAATTCACTCTGGGCCCTCAAATTCAGAATCCAACTGGTACATATCCATGACATCCCTTTTAAATCCCTTGATGTTTTTGTTACTGGCAAATTTGATGTACGATTACAACAATTAACAATTTCCCAAGAAACCAAATGTATCAGACTTCTCATATTTTATTAAGTTTCTTGTTCCTTTTGCCAACCTAACATTAGTAGTAATATTTAGGATTGTCTATATTGTAATCTTCCACATAATCTCCCATTTTGCTACCCAAAGCAAAGCCTCTATTCACTCACATCAAGATATGTTGTATCTAAAAGGAACCAGAAGATTTCTACATGTGACACAGAGAATTCACAAGCATCTATTCCCCTTTTTTGGCTTTGAAAATCCAATAATAACAAATCAAACAACCAACAAGTTTGTGTCCTCTCATGCCTTGTAGCAGCCACCCTTTCTAAAAGGAGGTCCAACCCTGCCTTCCCATTTTCCATTTCTCCATATTCTACCATACTGTTTCCTGTAAATAGGAATGTATTTCTTGTATCTCATTTCAAATTGTTTATATAATAATCTATTCTGGAAAGCTGTTCATTGCATCTTCACCTTTAACTGTGTGCACTTCTCAAATTGTAAACACTTTGGAGAAGTACACTCTGTTTTGGTTTTGGTTTTTTTTATTGCTGTTTCAATCTTCTTCTGCTTGTCATTTCTCACCTACCAGAAGTTGGACAATTTCACAGCTCATCTGTCTTTGAAGATAGTGAACCTAAACAAAGATATTCATCCAAATTATTCTCTAGTCTTTTTCAGACAAGATAGCCTTCTAATTTGCAGTTCTTTCCACTATTTACTGTATATACTTAGTTTTTCAGCCCCCCTTTAAGGCTGATAAAGCTCCCCTCAGCTTACACTCAAGTCAAGGTTATTTATTATTTTACTCTGTTATTAGTATTACTTTTATTACATTTATTATTTTATTCCAATTATTATTGTTTTAATTACATTTATTATTTTACTATATTATTATTGGTATTACATTTACATTATTTTACTCTATTATTATAGTTATTATTTTACTCTTTATTATTATTTCATGTATTATTTTACTCTTTATTATTACTGTTATTATTACATTTCTATTATTTTACTCTATTAATATTTTTATTACATTATGTATTTTAGTCTATTATTATTGGAAAGACACGTAAATACATTTACATTGAGGAAGGTTAGAATAATGGTTTAATCAGAGTTCGACAGTCATCTTTTATGTAAATATTCAAAAGCATTAAAACTACTGATGCCTCAATTAATGTAATTTTATTGGTAACTATTTTTACTTTGGAATTTACCAGTAGCTTCTGCCTTTCCCACCTTTGGCTTATACTCGTTTCAATAAGTTTTCCCAGTTTTTTGTGATAAAATTAGGTGCTTCGGCTTTATTCGGGTCAGCTCATACTTCTGGCAGGAAAATATTATTCTTTTTTTAAAAAAATCCTGCCAGAAACAGAATCTGGACCCTTTACAAGCATGTACTCTGTCACTGATCTCTACCAAATAATCATCATCATCATCATCATCATCATCATCATCAACAACAACAACAACAACATCTTTATTTATACCCTGCCAAAATCTCCCCACTGTTTAGCCGGTATTGCACCACTTGACATCCACCGGGAAGTAGCAGCCAATAGTGAAAGGACCAAGGCAGAGACATCTCCAGCTCATCCCTTGTTTGGGTATCAGCCAGCATGTCAACAACTTAAATCAAGAAATAGTTTTCTAAGATCTACAGAGACACTCGCTGGAACACCTCAGCAAGCGAGAGTCCAAAAGTGGCAGGCTCAAACTCAGAACCTCAAAGAATGGCTGATACCAAATGAGAGACTCCCCCCTGGGCACACAGAAAATTGGGTGACTTTGAAGGCGCTGAACAGACCGTTCTGGCACCACGAAATGCAGAGCCAACCTCAAGAAATGGGGCTAAAAAAGTGGAATCCACAACATGCAAGTGTGGAGAAGAGCACACCACAGACCACCTGCTGCAATGCAACTTGAGCCCCGCCACACGCACAATGGAGGACCTTCTTGCAGCAACACCAGAAGCACTCCAAGTGGCCAGCTACTGGTCAAAGGACATTTAATCAGCTATCAAGCTTGCAAACTCTGTTTTGTCTGTTTGTTAAAAAATTGTTAAAAATGTAATACAATTGTCCGGTTGATACTGACACGATAAATAAATCTCCCCAAAGGGAACTCAGGGAGGCTAACATGAGGCCAAGCCCAAAATTACAGTACAGAAAAATAAAATACAAGAGGCAAAAATACCATTAAAATAAATACATGCAATAACAAAATAAAATAAACAGTTTCATAATAACATCATAGAGAAATAGAACACAGTGGGAGGGCCAAATGTATTAGGAATAAAATTGATAAAATTGATAAAACTCTGGATGCGATATGTAGAATGTGTTTCTGAGGAAGAATGGGTTTCTGAGGGAGGCACAATCACTTCTGTTATATTGAGGAAAATTAAGAGATAATACAAGTATCAGACTGCAGGCTGAAGAAAAATAACATGGAAATGTTTGAAGAAAATGACCCTTGGCCTTAGATATATGCTATGTACATTAATGTGTACAACATAAGAAACAAACAGGATGAGCTTGAGCCCTTAACACAGGAAAGATGTGATTTAATAAGCATCACTGGATCTTGGTGGTATGGGTTATGACTGGAGTTTAGTAATGGAGTGAGGGAGTCTGGTTTGTTGCAATCAGATATTTATAAAACTTTGTAGCAAAATACGTCAAAATAAAAATGATTGTGTTTGGTTTCCCCGCTCAAATTTCCAACCCAAATGCTCACAGGATGAAAAAGTAAACCATATTTAACACCACATGGAGTTGTGTTAAAAGGGACATACTCAATCAATATGCTTTTTAAAATATGCTTTCAGCAGTCAGCAATGGCAATCAATAATTTTGTACACACACAGGTATTAATGCTGGAAGATGCTTTATAATGCCTTGTAAAATGTGTTTATCATGCAACATTGAAAACTGGCACTTCTACAATTTTACAATTTAATCTTAAAACTGTGCCTGCCTAGTTCATTGAGCTCTAATAATAAATGGAATTTATGAAAAGACTTGCTTCCTTCATTAGTCCCCCTTATGCACTATGAATCATTAAAATCAGCCCTCCACATTTCCTAAGGTTAGAGGTGCAGGGCCATGAAAAAAAAATGAATAAAAAGCTCTTTTTAGCCTGTGAAAACACCTCTCTTTGAATCTCTATATTCTCCTGTCTAAATCTATGGTCAACCTCTGATGGACATACAGCATAGAAACACACTGAAGGACCTAGTGAAACCTGCAAATGTGGCATGCCAACTAGATGCTTCTGTATTTGATATATCAAATTTCTCAAAAAAGATTATTGGGGTTAATTCAGATTATTGGGGTTTTTCATGTTCATTTCTATTGTCTCTTGTGAAGTGATTCAGATAATTTCCTTCTCACATTCTTCTGTCTCATAATATCATGTTTGACCCTTTCAGTGGGGTTGCTGCTAAGACAAATCACATTATTATAAACAAAAGACAGTGACAATGATTTTGCACAAATCATTGTTGTTTAAACAGAAAGCATTTCATTTCTGGGACATTTTATACATTTCACTTTCTGTTTAAATGTGTAATTATCTTTCTCAAAACTTAATTATGCTTCACACTTTCGATTTTGTATGAACATCTGAAATTGTGGCATTTTGCAATAAACAAAGGACTATTCAAGTTGTTAGTCTTCTCCTGTATTCATATGTTTTCAAATAATTTGATGACTGTATAACTATATACAGACATCAAATACAGCTTATCTATTCGAATGCATCACCCCCAATGAACCTACCAGGAACTTGAGATCGTCAGAGGAGGCCCTTCTCTTGATCCCGCCTGCTTCAAAAGGTCAGGAGAGAGGGGGGCTTCTCTGTGGTGACCCCTCAGCTATGGAACTCCCCACTTAGGGAAATTAGATCGGTGCCCTCCCTCCTGACTTTCTGAAAAAAACTGAAAACTTGACTTTTCGAGCAAGCCTTTAGAACCTAAGTATAATTTAGACAAACTTGAATAGAAAATGACCTAGGAATGGCTATGACGATGGAACGGATGAGGACTGAACATGAAGACATAGTTTTAAAAATGTTATTGCTTGCTGTTTTTATTCTTTTAATTGCTTTGTGATTTTTTTACTTTTGTTAATGTATGTATTTTATATATGGTATCGAATTGTGCCAACTTGTTCGCCGACCTGAGTCGCCTTCGGACTAATAAGGTGCAGGGTAAAAATAGAGTAAATACATAAATAATAAATAAATATATCATTGATGCTATCTCAGCATCAGAAAAGGGCTTCTTCAACTCACCTCTTCTCATTACAACCTCACACAGCAATTTATCCAGTCAGGTGATTCATCAGCGTTTTAACCAAGATCTCACATAAATAAGTTTCATTACACCTCAGAATCAATGTTTTTTCATTTGAAATCCATTAACAAGTCCAACTGTCAATCCCATAGCACTGAGAAATCAAGGGATGTTCAGTCAAGGCTGCAAATTACCACTAAGCTGGATGTCTAGGAATAACCATAATTTGTTGTAAGATGATGGAGCTGGCCCAAAATCATCAGTGTGAGTCTTAAATGTTAACAAAAAAGAATCACCTCTCCCAACAGCCTATATGGAGAGGGGAGCTACAACAGAAGGAAAACCAGCTCCCTATGCTGCGCCAAGCTTTCCCAGTAAAAGAATCAGGACGCTTGCAGTGTGTGACTGAAATGCCATGAAAAATGATTTTAGCGTCCTTTGAAATTTGGAACTGGTCTGGTCTTCTTTAACATTAGGTCAGATAAGGAATTTGAAAAATAAACTCTGAGTATTCACTGCTTTAAAACACCCTATGAAATATATGGGGTTGCCATAAATTAAATATGGGACTTGAAAGCTCTTTTTCCCAGCCTCTTCCAGTAGTCATGTAATCTGGTAGAAGGAAAGAAGACCCCTAAGGGAAAGGTAGGTGGTTGCCTCACTGCCATAGCCAGAGACAACTCAAGGGAAATGGGGTGGCAGTTGTACCCCTGCTTAGCCATGCCAAACTGTATTCTACTACTGAAATGACTCAGGAAATTCCTTTGAGGATGCCAAGTGGGCTCAACTTGGTATCTCAGATGCCATTCAAGCTTGGTATAGTTGTCAGTGTAGAACCATCCTAAGAGTCTAAGTAGACTACAAGCCGAACATGAGTCAACAGTGTGGTGCACCACGACAGAATTCTAGGCTGCATCAATAGGTGCATAGTGTCTAGATAGAAGGAAATAATTGTCCCAAAATAATAAAAGGTCTGGAAGCCAAGTCCCATGAGGAGCGGCTAAAAGAGTTCAACCTTCTCTTCTCCTAGCCTAAGATTTAAACATGATAGTCATGTTTAAATATTGGAACATTGAAGATGGAACAGGTTTGTTTTCTCCTGCTCTATAGACTAGGTCCCCTTCCACGCCGCTGAATAAAATCCCACATTATCTGCTTTGAACTGAAATATATGGCAGTGTGGACTCAGATGACCCAGTTCAAAGCAGATACTGTAGGATTTTCTGCCTTGATATTCTGGGTTATATGGCTGTGTGGAAGTGCCTTAGGACATGGAGCATTGGATTCAAATTGCAGCGAAAGAGATTCCACTTGAATATTCAGAAAAACTTCCCAGTGTATTCCACTGTCAAATTGTATAAAGAAGCATCTCCTGCTTTTGAAACAGAAACTTGATCACCATCTGTTGAAAATGCTTTAATTTTGTGTTCCTGCATGGCAGGGAGTTAAATTGTCTAAATATTAGACCTAAGTCAAAGTGGACTCATACCACTCCCAACCATTAGCTCCCATCAACTAACCATTATAGTTTATTAAGTAGACATCTGCCTGATTAAATAATAGTTAACCAAATTACATTATTTTTAACTGAAAAGAAAATATTTCATTAATGCACTTAGGTGTGTGTTAATGAAACAGGCACTGGGATCCTTCTTGGATTCATGTATGAGCCTGTGTCTCTGCAGGTGTGAACCAACTCCTTCTTTCTCTGATTCTGATGGAACTATGAAAGTTGATATCTGATTTCATACTTATTTAAAGGGCAATGAGACTCTGACAATGAAGGCTTACCTCATATTTGAACAGCTCCTAAAAGATACTTTATTCTCACCTTGACATTTTTCTTTTAACATAAAATCATGTCTGTTTCAGTACAAAATTAAAGATGGGCAGAGTCTTGTTTCACTCTCAAAGATGAACCAGACTATAATATTAATAATCTTTATTTGTACCCTGCCACCATCTCCCCAAAGGGACTTGGGGTGGCTCACAGAAGCTCTCCAATCAGCTGTTGCTATCAGCTATTAGGAATTGTGGGAGTTGAAGTCCAAAACACCTGGAGGGCCAACGTTTGCCCATGCCTGCACTATATGCACCTGCCTCTGGTTTAAATTTAATAGGGAAGGGCTTTCTCTAGTGCATTGGTTCTCAACCTGTGGGTCAAATTGCTAACTGGAGCGACATACAGGGAGCATACCACCCCCTTGTGTCAGCTCCACTGGCTGCCAGTCCACTTCCAAGCTCAATTCAAAGTGCTGGTTTTGACCTATAAAGCCCTATATGGTTCTGGCTCAGCTTACTTGTCCGAACGCATCTCCCTCTATGTCCCGCCTTGCAGTTTAAGATCATCTGGGAGGCCCTGCTCTCACTCCTACCAGTGTCACAAATACATCTGGTGGGGACGAGAGACGGGGCCTTCTTGGCTGTGGCCCCTGCCTGTGGAACTCGCTATCCACTGAGGTAAAATTGGCTCCATCCCTCTGGTCATTTAGGAAGAAATTAAGAAAGTCTTGGTTCTGGGACCAAGCTTTTGGGCATCAGACATAGATAGCATTTTGGACATGGAATTGGATATGGAAGTGACTGGAATGATGTTACAACTATTAATACTGTTTTTTAACCATTTTAGTGAATGTTTTACTTATTGTTTTAATTGTTTATATTGCTGTGTTATATGTAGTGGCATTGAATTGCTGCCAAATGTAAGCCATCCTGAGTCCCCATTTGGAGGTTGAGAAGTGACGGGATAGAAATATCAGAAATAATATAATAAATGGGTCACCAGGTGTTCCAGAAATCCCAGCCAGTTTACCAGCTGTTAGGATTTTCTGGGAGTGGAAAAGCACAACATCTGAGGATCCACAGGTTGAGAACCATGGCTTGAGTGGGCATCACCTTAGAATGAACACCTTGTGGGCACCCTCTTTTAACTGTCATGGCTCAATGCTATGGAATTCGGGGAGTTTCGCTTTTACAAGGTCCTGAGCCTTCCCTGACAAAGAGGGCTGACGCCTCATAGAATCATAGAATCAAAGAGTTGGGAGAGACCTCATGGGCCATCCAGTCCAACCCCATTCTGCCAAGAAGCAGGAATATTGCATTCAAATCACCATGGCCATCCAACTTCTGTTTAAAAGCTTCCAAAGAAGGAGTCTCCACCACACTCTGGGGCAGAGAGTTCCACTGCTGAACAGCTCTCACAGTCAGGAAGTTCTTCCTCATGTTCAGATGGAATCTCCTCTCTTGTAGTTTGAAGCCATTGTTCCTTGTCCTAGTCTCCAAGGAAGCAGTAAACAAACTTGCTCCCTCCTCCCTGTGGCTTCCTCTGGCTATCATATCTCCTCTCATCCTTCTCTTCTTCAGGCTAAACCTGCCCAGCTCCTCCCCAAACTACAATTCCCATGATTCCAGGGCATTGATCCATGGCAGCTAAAACGGGTGCCAATAATACTGCATTGCTTTTAGAGTAGGGGGGGGGGGGTGAGATACCCTCCACCAAACCCCGTTCCCTTCCTTGCGTGCTCCTGCTGAGGCGAGCTGGAAAGCCCAGCTGTGAATTTATGGACTCTCCCTTCAGAAGCCGCGGCGCTGTAAATCCCACCTTCCTGGTGCCTGCTAATTAGACATTTATTTAACTTTGTTGCCTCTTCTTTTTTTTTAATGACTCGCTGCTGTTGTTTGAAGTCGGCTGTCTCTTATTTGTAATAAAAACCTGTGTCACTTTTTCGCCTCATTATTCCTAACCAACCCGCTCGCCGGCTTCCCTCCTCCTCCTCCTCCTCCTCCTCCCCACCGCCTGGCTCTCCCTCTCGCTTCAAAGACCAGCTGTGCTCCCTTTGGCGGAGGCCCGCTTGGCCCAGGGAACTTCTGTCGTGGGAGGAGGAGGAGGCGCACAGCGGGGGGGGGGGGGGGGTGAATACAAGATCAGACCTTCGACAGGGAAGGAAGGCGAAGGCAGGACGAAGCCCCAGGAGGGGAGGAGGACGAGGAAGAGGGGGCCAGGGGTGGGCGAGGTGCCGGTCTCCCTCCATGCTCACAGGGCCACAGAGGGAGCCCTTCCTCCTCCTCCACTACACTGACCATTTCATTCAGATTCAGACTGACAAACTCACAAAAGCGCCCAAATAAATGCACTGCACTCTCTGGCTTCTGGCCCCATCTATAAAAAGGTAAAGGTAAAGGTAAAGTCATGTCTGACTCTGGAGTGTGGTGCTCATCTCCATTTCTAAGCCGAAGAGCCAGCGTTGCCCGTAGACACCTCCAAGGTCATGTGGCCGGCATGACTGCATGGAGCGCCGTTACCTTCCTGTCGGAGCGGTACCTATTGATCTACTCACATTTGCATGTTTTCGAATTGCTAGGTTGGCAGAAGCTAGGGCTGACAGCGGAAGCTCACGCCACTCCCCGGAATCGAACCTGCAACCTTTCGATCAACAAGCTCAGCAGCTCAGTGCTTTAACCCACTGCGCCACCGGGGGCTCCGCCCCCCTCTATACAGCCATATAATTCAGTTATTTGGTCAGTGCAGACTCATATCATTCAGTTTCGCTTCACAGTAGGTGTCAACACTGACACCAGGCAGTTAGGAACAGGATAGGATCTGTAGGGTTGTTCTTAAGTTGAATTTGTTGTAAGTCGGAACAGGCATATTATTAAGTGTAAGTCCTGCAACAATATATATATATATATAGAGAGAGAGAGAGACTGGAGTTACACTTTAAAAATGTAATAATAATAACAACAACAACAACAACACTTGGGAAGTGTCCAACATGTGATCCAATACCAGTGACCTTGTTTGCTGCAGACTCATCCTGTTGTGTTTCAAATAATAATAATAATAATGAATCCCAGGCGACAGCAGGATTGAGGAGAAACAACTGGAAAAGCTGGCACAATATGAGGATTTAAAGATCGAACTGCAAAGACTCCGGCACAAGCCAGTCAAGGAGGTTCCAGTGGTGATCGGCATACTGGGTGCAGTGCCTAAAGTCCTTGGCCTGCACTTAAACACAATCGGCACTTACAAAATTACCATCTGCCAGCTGCAGAAGGACACCTTACTGGAATCTGCACATATTATTCGTCAATACATCACAATCCTAGACACTTGGGAAGTGTCCGATGTGTGATCCAATACAACAGCCAGAGGAGTGATTTTGTCTGCTGTGGACTCATCTTATGTTTCTCATCGTCATCATCATCATCATCATCATCATCATCATCATCATCTTTACTTATCCCACCCCATATCCCCGATGGGCTTACAAAGTAGCAACAGCACAAACAAAACACAAAATATAGGGAGTACACAATCCCCCTCTTGCGCCAGTTCCACTGGCTGCTGGTTTGCTACCGAGCACAATTCAAAGTGCTGGCTTTGGCCTATGAAGCGCTGAATGGACCTGGCCCAACTTACCTGTCCAAACACACCTCCCTCTAAGAACCACCGCAGTTACTTCCGACTCTTCATAACCTCATGGACCAGCCCCCGCCAGAACTCCCTGATGGCCGTGGCCATTCCCAGCTCCTTCAAAGTCAAGCCAGTCACTTCAAGGATACTAGTCAAAGTCAAGCCAGTCACTTCAAGGATATGGCTTACAGAGACCTTGGCCTCTGTAAGCCGCATCGAGTCCTTCGGGAGATGCTAGTGGGGTATAAATAAAGTTTAATTAAATAATAATAATAATAATAATAATAATAATAATAAATCCATCTTGCCCTTGGTGTGCCCCTCTTCCTTTTTCTTTCCATTTTCCCCAGCATAGTTGTCTTCTCTAAGCTTTCCTGTCTTCTCATGATGTGGCCAAAGTATTTCATCTTTGTCTCTACTATCCTTCCCTCCAATGAGCAGTCCAGCTTTATTTCCTGAAGTATGGACTGGCTGGATCTTCTTGCGGTCCAAGGCACTCTCAGAACTTTCCTCCAACACCACAGTTCAAAAGCATCTATCTTCCTTCATTCAGCCTTCCTTATGGTCCAGCTCTCACATCCATAGGTTACTACGGGGAATACTGTTGCTTTAACTATGCAGATCTTCATTGCCATTGTGATGTCTTTTCACTATTTTATCAAGATTGGTCATTGCTCTCCTCCCAAGAAATAGACATCTTCACATGATTCACTGCTATAGAAACCTAGAAATTGTAGCTTGGTGGGGCACCAGTACTCTTTGTCAGAGAAGGCTAAAGACCTTGTAAAACTATATGGCTATTATGTCCCCTCTCAGTCTTTTCTCCAAGCTCAACATGCCCAGCTCCCGAAGCCGTTTCTCATACGCCTTGGCTTCCAGACCTTTGATCATTTTGGTTGCCATTCTCTGGACATAATTCAATCCTTCTTGAATTGTGATGCACAAAATTGGACAAAGTACTCCAGGTGAATCTGACCAAGCAGACTAGAGTGGGACTATGACTTCCCTCAATTTTATACGCCTATTGGTGCATTCTGGAATCACACTGGCTTTTTTAGCTGCCACATCACACTGTTGATTCATGTACTCAGACTCTTCCTCAATCTCTTTTACATGTACTGTTTTCAATCCAGGTGTCACAAACAATATACCAGAAGAAGAGGTGTATTGTATGGATATGTTTCATAAATTCAATTATATACAGATCAACTAAATACCAAGACTTTTTGCTCATCTAGATGAGATCTAAAATTAATAGCTTTTTTCTTAGCAAGGAAACACAAGTCTGGTGCAACATTTTTCTTTTGAGGTGTCTTATACATTCTTTCATTCATCAACACAGTACTATTGTCAGTTAGAAATGTATAACCTCATCCTGCATCAAGTTGTGTTGCTTGAAGTTAAGTGGACCTCTTTTTGAAAGACCAGAACAAATTACAGTTCAGATGCTAAAAAGCCAATCCCCCAGCCAGATTTTTTTTTTAAAAAAAATCTTTCTTTCAAAGTGTTTCCAGTGGAGAAGGATGTGAGATTGAACAAAGTGATAAATATATATTCTAATCAGAAGGAACATTCTATTAAGACTTTCCAATCAATGTACTACAAGGAAATTGTGAGTCAACAAAAAGTTAATTTTTGCTTCCTATCTCTCCAGTTTTCAATATGTAGAGGGGGAAAAACTGCTTAAGAGTTCAGTCATTTCATGATTGGCATTGCTTGCTTTATTGCAAATGACTGAAGTTTCTGATTCAATGAATTTTCTCCTTTCAAATAACAGTATTTTTCTACTCCACAGGCAGGATGTGTACAGTCATTCTGCTAATTCTTCATACATTCATTAGAGGAGACAGCTGGTTTTCTGTCTCTTCCCCCAACTCAATCGTTTTCCTAAATACTTTTTATCTTATAGTCTCCAGGTTGCTATAATTGCTTGTTATTGTTTTTTGGACTTTATCTATATGTATTCATTAAATATTGTCACACAAGCTTTTTGAAATTTTATTTTGTTGGAGCCAACTTTGGTCACTTTTGTGGACATTACATCAAATTCTAGTATGCATTATTGTTCTTTATTGTTTTCTCTGATTTCATAACAACATATAGGATTATACTTTGACAAAGGACAGGACTGTTTTTGAAATAGCAACTATTTCTATTTAGGAAACTATATTACTTAGTTTCAGAACTTACTACCCTTGTCAGTTCTGGTTCTTTATTACTGATCACTGTCCTGCTGTAATTGTGGTCTTTTCTGGTATGTTCTTAGCCCTGTTGTTCTAATGCCAGTGTAACAGAAAGTACTCCTGCTGTAACTACAAGCACTCTTTATCATTCCTTTTGACAAGAGTGGGCTAACCTAATAGGAACTTGCAAAAGAAGTTATTAAATTTTATTCAACTGCTTCAACTAGTCACCTATATATCAAATACTCTTATGTAGTAGCTTGCATCCTTCTCCAACTACAGTAAGCCCTTAATATCCACTGGGGCATATTCTAAGACCCCTGTGGATACCAAAGTCCAAGGTGCTCAAGTCTTGTTGTTTACGATGATGTAGCAATGCGTTATATATTGTTTGAAAGTGTTTTTATTTTTATTTTTAGGGTAATATTTTCAAGCTGATGGTTGATCCATAGGTGCAGAATCCATGGATACAGAGAAAGGACTGTATATAACTTTCCATATATATTTGCCCTTTACTAAAATGCTCCATATTTATACAGAGGGATTGATGTACTGTATTTTCTGGTGTATAAGACTATTTTAAACCCAAGAAAAACTTCTCAAAAGTCAGGGGTCGTTTTATGTGTGGGAGTTTCTTATACGCGGGAGTAACTTTATACGCGGAAGTCGTCTTATAGAGCAGGTGCTGAAACTTCCAGTCCTGATTGGAGAATCTGTGGTTGCTGCATATGGTGGGGGGAGCTCAAAAATAGCAGTAGCTGCATCCCTGCCATATGCACCAACTGTATGAAAGCATTAAGGGTGATGCTATACAAGTAGAAGGTAGAAGAAAATCCGTTCATCAGGATTCGTGGACTTAATGCAGTCCCAATGGTGAGGTGAAGGGGCGCCTCACCCGGAAGGTGTAAGTGAAGAGCAAAGCAAGGTACAGGCATCTGGGGCATCCGGGCCATGGAAAAAAGAGATAGAGTGTCTCTGGGCCCAGAAAAAAGCACACCTCTTTTACCTGTCTGACCCGCCCTTGTATCCTATTACCGTAGCTCCTCCTCTGCCTCTCAGATCTGTCTCCTGAAGCCTGCAGATGCGAGATCTGAGAGGCAGAGAAGGAGGTACAGTAATAGGAAAATTACCATATTGAAATCAAATCTGATGCTTTTTAAATTTTTATTTGGTGTGCGTTGGAAGAGGGGTAGTCTCAGACTCTATATTTTAACTGGAAAAGTAATCTTATATGCCAGAAAATATGGTAGTTTCATCTTTGAGATTTAAAGAAAAAGGTTTGTAACATAGCTTTCAGAGATACAGTTTACTTCATCAGAAGTTGCATACATTGTAACTCTACTTCATTTAAAGAATGAAGACAGATTGGTGGAGCTATACAAACTTTGATGCCCAACAGAGGTACAATTCAAGACTGCTGCAAGCAAGTTTGAAGCTTACCTGTGCAGAACTAGTAATATATGCTATTCTTGAAGGTTTACAGATGGGAATGCACAGACCCATGTGCTTTATTATAGGTTCTTTGCTGATGATTAAGCAGCCTATCATATTAGTCCTTTATTTTTTTCTTATGTTCAGTAGAGGGTTACAATACTAAGTAACCACAAAGGATAGCAGTAGAAAAAAATATGTAGTTCAGAATTCAGACATGTTTCTGAACAGTTTGAGCATCTTGCAAAATTATGTCTATATTAGGACAGAAAGCCATCTTCTGTGAAACAGCCTACATGCTATCCTACCCACAAAGGAAGACTGGGACAGTGTTTCCATGTGCCTCAGTGCCTTTAGACTTGATAGACATTCAAAGTCCAACTTATAGCACTTCCCCACTTATTTTTCTGTTCAATGTTGCCTTTCTCTTTACTCATCTTGAAGCCTACAGGTTCTTCCACTGTCACTAAACTCCTTGGGGTGTTTTGTAAGACCTGGTTCTTAGATTCTCTTCTGGCTACTGGACAAGATAAGTCAGTATATACTTTTCCACTTATTTCTGGGGTTAATTTTGACTAGAGTTAAAAGTTAAGAGTGTTTTCATGAAGTTTAATGGAGACTGTCCATGAACTACCTTATATCTACAGGGTACTTTACAACTCATTGTAAATTTATCAAATTGTGTATCTGATAGATGGCACTTTGAAAGTTAGCACAGAACAGATTATTCTTAGAGCGTTATGGATTCTTGATTGGGGAGTTTAAAACCAAGTTGATTTCAGACATCTTATATGGCTTAGACTACAATGCCCTCAAATTATGCTATGGTTCTATAGCCAACTGAGGTCAGAACAAATTTGAGGTAGACAGTAAAGCATTCCAGAATGCCTATCCACATTCTATTATCATCTCAAATGAATTTTTTTTCAATTAAGTAGCAATTGCCATGGTGGAACAAATGATCACTAGCTGCAATCAAGTTAATGTATACATACTAATAGAACAAGCCTATTTATCCTGAACAATAGCAAATAAATATTTTACATAAACACAAACATTTCCACACTGTCTTTTTAAGTAGAATTGTATCGGAAATGTATCTGATGGACACTTTTTCGACTTTGAGCTAGTTGTTTCCTTTGCACTTTGTGTTCCTGACAGTTACTTAGGCAGTTAGGCATATTGGGCTGGGAGAATTTCAAGGAAACAGTATTTATCAGGACCACCTGGGTTCAGGCAGTAAGGAGAAAGGGTGTTAATCTAAGCAGTTAGCATATGTTGATTATGTCCCTATGTTCTTCAGAAACTGTTTTCTTCAATAGCCTGTTTGATTGTGCTTTCATTGTCCCTGTTTTAATACTAGCAGTTCCTTATGGTAGAAACTAAATAAGATTATTGGAAGTCAAGTTACTGCAGAGTAACACAACCAAGAAATTCCATCATTAACAGCTTTGAAGAAGAAGGAAACAGCACCTGTATAGTGAGTAGTAAACTATTACCTCCGACCCTAGGACAGTGAGCCATGCAGGACTCCATTACTGTTGAAACACAGGCAGCAGCACTACAGTGGAAGTAAACCTGGTAAAATAAAGTGAAGTCAAAGTAATTGCTTTATCTGTTAGACTACAAGTCAAAAACAGTGGTTCTTCATGTATCAACTTGACCCGCTAGAAACCCTTCCAGTTGGACATGATTTTTAAGAGGTTCAAAGCATTTAGGCCAAAAAGTCTCAAAGTTACCCTCCCTTCCTATTGTGGAATTTGAGTCTCTGAATTGAGAGGTCTTTTGTCTGTAGGAACAATACCATAAAATATTTCATTCCCATGAAAACATAATTACCTGACTTTCTGTAAGAATTGTTCCAGGGCAAGCAGTACAGGTTTACTCAGAGGCAATCTTTACTTCATGAAATAGTAAGTGCTTGGTATAAAACTAAGATACATTTTCTTATCAGCATACCTGAAGAGGACCTGTTTTCTTGATGACTTCAAGGTAGCAACTGACATGCAGGATGAGCTGGGATTATTCTTGTCCCATATAAACTCCACGGATTACATTTCTGACCCATCTTAAACATTTCCAAAATTTTATTCCCTTCTCTTAAACAGGATCTGCAATTGTATCAGCTCATCACATGCAGAAGTTCAGAAAGCTTTCTTAATCTTTTGCCTTCCTATTGAAAAAATGCTGTACTGTTGTATTTATGCAACAGCTAATATGATAGACAGTACATATATTCCAAGGACTGAAGAGGCTCGTCATATCCAAAATATATTCTAGGATCATTTATCCCATTCAAATAATTAAATTCACATAATTCAACTGTGGTGTTACTGTTAAAAAGAATTGGAATGCACGCTGTTTTGCAGCAACCCAGCTTAAAGTGCAAAAGACTGCCAAAATGAAGAGATGCTTGCCTATTGACAGACGGATAACAACAAGATGGCTAGGTTAGGCTCTCTCATCATTGAATCTAGAGCCTGCTTTGCAAACCAAAAGCCTCTTTCATGAATCTGCCTCTAATAGCAACATGAATTTTCCCAACAGATTTTTAAAACAGACAAGCACAAAACAGACTGTCAGCCTGGACATGTCATAAAGAGAATTGATAATTTATAACAAGCTCTTTGAATTTGACTGGAAACCTACTAAGAAGTAGTACAAAAATCATAAGCAGCAACAGTCTGATCACAGCATCCTGGATCAGATGATGTTTCCAAGCATTTTTGAAAGACAGTCCCATAATGTGAAAATGGAAGCAATGGGATATAACAGAAGGATGTATTATGATGGCCAGATACCTCCAGGTAAGGTTTGTTATTGGGACTCTGCCCTGAATTGTGTAAAAGCACTCATGGCCATGACAGAAACCTGAGCTTCTAAATTATGAGCCTCACACAAGGCATTTTTGCCCTGTTTTGCTGCTTTGCTTCTCAGCAAGGATGGGGCCTGCTGTGCGCCATGACAGACCCTACCCACTTTCCTCCCAAAGTTGGGGGAAGTGGTGAAAGGTGCATCTTCCCTGACTACGGGGAGGAAAGTGTATTTTGGGTAGCTCAGATGAAGGTATCTGTATTTTCCTCCCCTTTTCCCCATGTGATGACAGAAAGGGCAGTGGGGTAACGTGCATTGCCACTTTTTTGCCATCTGATGAGGGGAAGGAAAGGGTGCCAACGCACCCTCTCCTGCCCCCTCCATGCGATGAGGAAGAGCAAGTAGGGTGCTACGAGCCACCCTGCATGTCTCCCCTTTTTCTGGTGATTGCTGGCACAACAACACTGCTCAAAAGGGCTGTGTGAAGAGGTCCTTCTTAGTTAAGGTGAGTGTGACCCCCATTCTGCACAGGTTGAATGCTTTTTTTTCATTGCTTTGATTTGCTCTTTCCCTAGAGTTTGGCTGGAAGGCAGCTTTTAACGTTATTAAAAACAAGTACAAATAAAAACCACAATGCATTAAAAATTAAAACAATTGATTAAAATATATAAACATGGTTTGTCTTAAACATATCAGCAATAACATTAAGTAGTTTAGCACATCCATTAAAACCCTTGTCTGGAGCAACCAGCCAGTTGCTAAAAGCTTGCCTAAATAATAGGGTGTGAAAAACAGTAATTAATCAGCTGGTTTGAGTCCCCTTAAGAGGAAATAAAATGGGGTATCAATAATAATAATAATAATAATAATAATAATAATAATATTTTCATATTTATGTGGGGAGCAGGGAAGGTGTTTCAACATTCAAGATTCTGACAAGGAAAAGGAGGCAAGCTACAAGATTCTTTGCACTTTGGGCAAAATACATTGAGACAAAGATTTTCCTGGACAGGAAATAAATATTCTGTACTTTCTCCAATATTTTTGTCAAGAGAATGCAATGTTTGTTATTCTGCATAGATTTTATGTATTCAAACAAATCGCAAAAGTTTAGACACACTGTATAAAATTTGTACACAGAGATATTTTTGCACAGAGAAACCACAGATTATCCCACATGTATTTTCAGTACAACAGCATTTTTGTGTACATGTTTAAGAAAGTTTAACTGAGATATATGACAATTATATTGAAATGCCAAGTCCTTAGCAAGACTCAGTAGCATAGCATAGAGAAGTAAGGGTTTTGTTTTATATTTAGCACACATTTTTATTTACCCATAGTGCAATTGCTAAACTCACCCTAATGCTTCATCTGCTCCACTTTTAGGATCTGAACTGGCACTGAAACCCTATCTTCTGGTACCATGCTCTCTCATCTGCATAGATTTAAGATCTGTTCATTCTCATGTAAAGCCACTGCAATTTTCAGAACTTACTGGTCCAGTGACTGCCTGCTGTGAAGCAGAGTCCACAAAAGTGAAAGTACTTTTAATTGGTAATGAAAATGGAACTGTAACCCTAAATCTGCTCCTGTAAGTACAATCTGAGTCTGATACTTGTCTCCCCATATGGACATCTGCAGGAAAAAAAGACAACAACTGTTAGGTTGTATTAAATTTATGTATGTGTTTGATTTGTGGCCTGCCTGTCTCAGACTTTGGGACCCAATGTGACTTACAGTACAAGTTGAAAGAGCTGGAAAAATGTGGTTCATTTTTTAAAAGTCCAATTAAAACTATTTTAAAACCATAGACTACATATTGGAGTTTTAAAAAAACAGCAAACCCATTTGCACACAGCAAGTTAAAGGCTGAGGCTGTTTAAATAAAAATCTTTGGTTACTGTCAGAAAGAGTGCATAGAGACAGCCAACTGAACCTCCCTTAGGAAGGAGTTCCACAGGCTAGCATTAGCCATTGAGAAAGTTCTCTTCTGTGCCAGCTCCAGATGAGAGAGACAGTGGTGGGATGGAGAGAAAGTTCTAACTTTTCTTCAGGGCTTTATCTGTTTATCAAGATATGCCACTGGGACCACTACTGGTGTAGCCCAGTACTCATGGAGAATCAGCACAGGGTTAGAATCAGCATAAGGTTACCTAGAAGAATCCTCCACCTTGTGTGACTGTGGAGCAGAACAAACAACTCAGCATCTGTATCCTTGACCACAATGCCCTGCCTCATGCACAGAGGAAGAACTATTTAAAGCTACAGACACTGCTGTCGCTGTTGCCTGTTTTTGTTCTAAAATTATTGTGCTTTATTTTATCAGTTGTATACTTATTTATTTAGGCAATGCTTTTTACACAAAATAAAAAAGGACAAGGTTTGAGTCTGTTCGTTGCAGGACCCAAACTTCCAAATAAACAGAATCCTTACTTTCAAATAAACAGAGTCCTTTAGGATCTTCACTACAGTACTACTCTACTCTCTCTGTACTGTTGGGGTGAAAACCAAGTGGTTGGATTTGACTGCTAAGAAGTTGTTCATTCAGAATCATAATACTAGAAATCAACAAAGATTTTACATGTTTATCTCCAAGCTCTCAAGTTGTCCCATTTTCCACATGCCTGTAATCACTAGTATGTATGTATGTATGTATGTATGTATGTATGAATGTATGAGATAGCCATCCCTACTGCACAAGGTTGGCCTTCCGAGACCTGGAAAAGTAATTACCTTTCCTTCTAGTGCATTTAATAATGTGCAGCCCCAACAGCCTTGCACTGCATTTCTTCAAGTGGGAGAAGATATTAGGACCATTAAGTGACATTTTATTATGCACCATTAACTGTTCCAGTTTACAGTATCTGTAGGATTATTTTGAAGATGACTCTATAAATCCTGCCATTTTTTTCTAACTAGAGTAAACCCACTGAATCTACTCTACTTGAGTCTAACAGGATTTCAGGCTGTATATTTTTATTCACTTTGTTTTAGTTCAATCTTTGGAAATTAACACATAGTTTTGTCTATATTATACTTCACATGCAAGCAGGTGGTTACTGAAAGCCGTTGGTATTTCCAAACTGAAAGACAATTGTGATAAAAGTTGTGGACATAACTTCACTTACTTGTGGCTATTCTTAGCTCTAGATTTAGTGGACCATACTGAGGGACTGAAGGTGGAGGCAGCAGGGTGAACACTTGTACTGTGAGTGGGAGGAAGCCACCTGCTGAATATCTGCCGCTGACATACATCTCGGTGAGTGGCAGAGAATCAGCAGTTACATATAAGCATCAGAAAGGAAGACACCAGTCAGTGTTTCAAATAACATTACCTGAAGGTGCTGTCCCATGTAATTGATCCCATAACCCAGTCTTGAACATCATGATGTGCTACCAGCTTGTTAGCATATATGTCTTGATTGTCAGCTCCCTGTTTTATTTCAAATACAGATTAGTCTGAATCAATCCAGTTTACTTTCCCTGCATCCTGCTAAATCCAAATGAAAACCCAAATACATACATTAAATATTTATAAATCATGGACTATTTCTATATAATTACAATGTCTCTATAATTAGATAGTTTTTTATTAATTGTTGACTTTCTCTGGTTTTTAAAAACTCAGCAGCATTTCCATTGTCATCTGTAAAACTGCTTTGTGATTACCTTGATCCATAAAAGGAAAACAAGAATAGCTCATATGAAAACTATCCTTACACAAGGAAAAGTGTGTGCAAGATATTAATTCCAACTTGAAAGCACTTTTTAAAAGATTCCATTGATCACTTGCTTATAAGAAACAATTGCAGTATATGCAAGTTTTATGATGTACTTCATTCAAAAGTAAGGCTGAGTAGTCAGATACACCCACACTAGCATAAAAATTCAGTTATAATTAAATTGTCCAGAAGATGTCTCTAAGAAGTATTTTTTTTTCATTTTGAGAGCCCTGGTAGGCAGACTTCTACATTGTTTCAAAAATAAATGACTACATTATTTTCTGTTGCTACTATATACACAAACATTATCTCTACTAATTTTATTGCTTTCATCATGGAAATACTACTGAGGACCTCCCAAATCTTCCCTTTTCTTCCTTATCCAACCTCACCTGTGGTGTTATGTTCCTTCATATCATTTCCAATTTATGGTGACCCTAAGGGCCCCAACTATCATAGCGTTTTCTTATTTATTTATTTATTTCATTTACTTATACCCCGCCCTTCTCACCCCGGGGGGGACTCAGGGCGGCTTACAGTGGAGGCACAATTACATGCCCAAATCCATTGACAGTAGTGCAAAATACAAAAACAATTCAGCAATTAATTTAAAACATCAATACATAATAAAATAATAAAACAATCTCATGCTAAAACAATCTCAAGCTCAGGGTTCAGAGTCCATATTTCGTTCCATTCCATTTGTCCATATCTATCGTCGTGTCCTTAGTTTAGTTGTTAGAATGACCAAAGGCTTGGTCCCACACCCAGGTCTTCAGTTTTCTCCTAAACGTCAGGAGGGAAGTCGCCGATCTAATCTCCCCGGGGAGTGAGTTCCACAGGCGGGGGGCCACCACTGAGAAGGCCCTGCTCCCAGTCTCCGCCAGCCTCACTTGTGATAGTGGCGGAGTCGAGAGCAGGACCTCCCCAGAAGATCTTAAACTTCGAGATGGGACGTAGAGGGAGATCCGTTCGGACAAATACACTGGGCTGGAACCGTGTAGGGTTTTATAGGTCAAAACCAGCACTTTGAATTGTGCTCGGAATTGGATCGGCAGCCAGTGGAGCTGACGCAACAGGGGGGTGGTATGCTCCCTATACGCCGCTCTGGTGAGCAATCTGGCTGCTTCTCGCTGGACTAGTTGAAGTTTCCGAGCAGTCTTCAAAGGCAACCCCACGTAGAGTGCGTTGCAGTAATCCAACCGGGATGTGACAAGAGCGTGGACCACCGTGGCCAGATCCAACTTCCCAAGGTACGGGCGCAGCTGGCGCACAAGTTTTAATTGTGCGAAAGCTCTCCCGGCCACCGCTGAGACCTGGGGTTCCAGGCTCAGCGATGAGTCCAGGATCACTCCCAAGCTGCGAACCTGCGTCTTCAGGGGGAGTGTAACCCCGTCTAACACAGGCTGTAACCCTATACCCTGTTCGGCCTTCCGACTGACCAGTAGGAACTCTGTCTTGTCTGGATTCAATTTCAATTTGTTAGCTCTCATCCAGTCCGATACAGCTGCTAAACACCGGTTCAAGATCTGGACAGCCTCCTTGGTGACAGGTGAGAAGGAGTGACAGATTTGGACGTCATCTGCATAGAGATAGCATCTTAGTCCGAAACTCCGAATGATCTCTCCCAGCGGCTTCATGTAGATGTTAAATAACATCGGGGACAAGATTGAACCCTGTGGGACTCCACACAACAACGGTTGTGGGGCCGAACAGGTGTCACCCAATGACACCTTCTGGGTCCGTCCCTCAAGGAAGGATCGAAGCCACCGCAGAGCAGTGCCTCCGAGCCCCATGTCCATGAGGCGGCCCAGAAGGATACCGTGATCGACGGTATCGAAGGCCGCTGAGAGGTCCAGCAGAACTAACAGGGACACACTCCCCCTGTCTAGCTCCCTGCGTAGATCATCTACCAAGGCGACCAAGGCTGTCTCAGTTCCATGTCCCGGCCTAAAGCCAGACTGTGCCGGGTCTAGATAATCAGTGTCTACCAGAAACCCCTGGAGTTGTGTTGCCATCACACGTTCCATGACCTTGCCCAAATAGGGGAGATTGGAAACTGGCCGATAGTTGTCGAATTGAGTGGGATCCAGTGATGGTTTCTTCAACAGCGGTTTTATAATAGCTTGTTTCAAGCTCGCCGGAAATTTTCCTTCCTGTAAGGAGGTATTAACCATCACCTTCACCCACTCTGCCAAACCCCCTCTGGCTTCCTTGATCAGCCAGGAAGGGCAGGGGTCTAGGATGCATGTGGTGGGTCGCACCTCTCCAAGGATCCTGTCCACATCCTCAAGCTGAACCAATTGAAAAGAATCCAACAAAACTGGACAAGCAGATGCTCTCGTTACATCCCCAGAGACTGGCGTTAACATGACGTCGAAACCTGACCGAATCCGCTCAATTTTATCCGCGAAGGATCGTGCAAATGCTTCACAGTGAGCCACCGGGTTATCCGAGGCCTCGCTTTTTGGCGGATTTAACAGGCCCCTGACAACTCGGAAAAGCTCCGCTGGACGATTCTTCGCTGATGCAATATTGGCTGTGATGAATGTTTTCTGAGCTGCCGTTATTGCCACACCGTAGGACCTTAAAAAGGCATTCAGGTGTGTTTGGGCTGGATTGGTGGGGTTCTGGCGCCACACGCACTCTAGCCTCCTCTTCTTTCGCTTCATCGCTGCCAGCTCCTCAGTAAACCAAGAGGCTGGTTTAGCTCGGTTACTCGAGAGGGGGCGTTCCGGAGCGATGGTGTCGATTGCCCTGGTCAACTCACTATTCCAGCCAGAGACCAGAGCATCGACAGTGTCGCTAGCCAAGGAGGTGGAAAAATCCCCAAGAGCCGTCAGGAGTCCATTAGGATCCATAAGTCTCCTGGGGCGGACCATTCTAATGGGTCCACCACCCCTGCGGAGGTTAGAAGGCACAGTTAGTCTAAAACTGATCAGGTGGTGATCGGTCCATGGCAAAGGAGCGATGGTCGGCTCCTCCAACCCGTCACCCTCATCCCATCCCTGGGTGAAAACCAAATCTAAGGTGTGTCCGGCACTATGGGTGGGACCAGATATTAGCTGGGACAGGCCCATGGTTGCCATGGCGGCCATGAAGTCCTGAGCCGCACCGGAAAGAGAGGCCTCGGCATGGATGTTGAAATCTCCCAGGACCAAAAGCCGTTGGGAGTTCAACACCATGTCCGAGACCACCCCCGCTAGCTCAGGTAGGGAGACTGTAGTGCAGCGGGGTGGTCGGTACACTAACAGAATCCCTATCCTGTCCCGGTCACCTATCCTAAAGCCGGCACACTCAAAGGAGGATGATTGTGGGATGGGACACCTGATCAGTGGAATAAAGTCCTTATAGACCACTGCGACTCCGCCTCCCCGCCCTCCAAGCCTTGGTTGGTGCTGAACAGAATAGCCTGGTGGACAGAGTTGGGAGAGATTAACCCCTCCCCCCTCGTCCAGCCAGGTTTCCGTTATACAAGGTTCTTGGTAAGATTTGTCCAGGGTGGTGGTGTTGCCTTTGCAATAATCTGAAGATGAGATACTCAAGGTCTCTAAATGGCTTTCCATGACTGAGTGGAGAGTCAAACACTGGTCTCCAGAACCATAAGCCAATGTTAAAACCATGATACCATACTGGAGCCAACTATACAGCAGATCCTATACAGTCTCATCTATAAAACAGACCCCTTTACCCACCCATATGTCTTTTTGGAGTATATTGTTTGATCAGCCTTGAAAGGTCCTTGTAGCTCTGCTATTTTCACTAGCTTGGAATGTCTCATTCTTACATTTATACCTGATTATTTGTGCTTTAAATTAGCTATTTAGGAATGGGTCAATGAATCACAGAATTAAAGAGACCACACGGGCCATCTAATCCAACCCCTGCCATGCAGGAAAAGCACAACCCAAGTATTCCTGGCAGATGGGAATCCAACCTATGCTAAAAAGTTTATTTATTTATTTATTTACAGTATTTATATTCTGCCCTTCTCACCCTGCATGGCAAACATTCAATACCATAGACACACAACATATATAGACAGACACAGAGGCAATTTAACATTCCAGCTTTCCAATTTCATGAGGGCATGCTCAATTCCAGCCACAGGAGGAGCTGTCACTTCACCATCTACTTGTGACACTGAGTCCCTGATGGAGCACTTCCTCCTTCTTAGGCACACTGCTGGAAGGTTTGATGGTGTCGTAAATTAGTTAAATTAGCCTCTCTGCATAAAACAGTACCTAAATTTTCTACTTGACAGATGCAACTGTCTTTCGGGCTGCATAGGTCAACAGCAAGCTAGATCATTAATGTTTTGGAGCTTACTCTGACCCGGACTGGCTTCAAACTCATGACCTCTCGGTCAGGAGTGCTTTAATGCAACTGGCTACTAACTAGCTGCACCACAGCCCGGTCCAAGGAAGGAGCTTCAAAGGAAGAAGCTTTGACCACACTCCGAGGCATAGAATTCCACTGTTGAATAGCTCATATTCAGATTACTCAGAGGCATACAGTTCCACTGCTGAATAGCTCATATTCAAATTACAGGAAAGGAGATTCCATCTGAACATTAGTTCTTCCTAATATTCAGATGAAATCTCCTTTCCTGTAATTTGAACTCATTGCTCCTAGTCTTAGTTTCCAAGGCAGCAGAAAACGTCTCTTCAGGCTAAACATATCCAGTTCTTTAAGACGCTCCTCATAGGGCCTAGTCTCCAGACCTTTGATCATTTTACTCATCCTCCTCTGGACACCTTCCATATTGTCAATATCACTTTTTAACTGTGGTGCCCAGTTAAACTAACCAACGCAGAATACAAAGGCACAATGACTTCTTTCAATGACTACTACTTTTGATGCAGCCCAAAATCCCATTGGCTTTTTGAGGTGCTGCATCACAATGTTGGCTCATGTTCAACTTGTTGTCCCAGAAGACTCCAAGATCTTTCTCACATGCACTGTTTTTGAACCAAGCATCACACATTTTGTATCTTTGTATTTCATTATTTTCTACATAGTTAATTAATGTTCATTATGTAGCATTCCCAAATAAGAATGTGAATATTTCCACATTCTCTCATCCTCAATGTAAAAACGGTCCTTTTATGTTGAGCCATCAGGGAGTGGACATGGGAGAGTATCACATCTGAAGACATTTTTCCATGTACAAAAACTTCTTTTTGGCAGAAAAGTACCAGAATGCAAATAGTTGTCAAGAACAAATAAGACTTGAAATCTCATGAAGCAGGAAGAATTTTTGTTTCATGTTTTTCATTCATGTGAGAGTGAAGTAAATTAAGATTTACATTCCTTGTTTTTAATAAAGATGAATGCATCTAGGCATAGATTTCATGAAGATCAGTGCGGCAAAGTCAGAGAAAGGACCTAACACAGGAGCTTTCAAGGGTGGTGTTTTTTGTATTGATTTCTACTTGAAAAGTAGTTCCACAGGCAGGGAGAGTGAAGTTATAGAGTACAAAGGCATTATTTTTTGTCACAGGAACACAACCACTGCCACGTCCAACAACATGATGTGCAGAGTCCAGAATTAGTGATGGCAGAATCACATCCCTGGATACCGCAAATGAAAAGTGACCATCTGGTGTGCAGCAAGCAGTCACTGTAAAGTGAAAGTCAACAGCATTAATATCGGATCCTAGGAATTTTGTAAGATTTCTGTGAGTTTCTGTCAGAGGAAGCTTGAAAAATAATCTGACTACTAGTCAAAGTGATGCAACTGCCTCAGGCAATGGATGATAGGAGAAACAGTGTTAGCCCTCCATCTGTTGCTTCTGAGCCGTCTGGCCATTTCTACCTATCAGAATACAAGCTCTGTATGTTGCACAGCCTGACCTGCATCCCTTAAACTGCTAACTTTCAATATAATGAGTGATGGTATCCCATTCCCAATGTTGAAGTAAAATACAACTGTTAATCTAATACATTTCCTCACATCATATTCTTTTCTGCAGGTCAGCCTTTATTTATTATTATTTACAGTATTTGTATACCACTTTTCTCACCCCTAGGGGGATTATTGTCCTTGTTGCGCTCTGGTCAGCCTGTTCTCCAAGAGGAAAGCAGGATAACTTTCATCATAGCTTCCAAGACCTGATATATCGAGTGGGAGTATCATTGCCAAAGTAAGAAGCAGGCATGTAGCCGGGGGGGGGGGGGGGGCTTGAGCAGCTTCAGCCCCCCCCCCCCCCCGAAATTCTCATGGTGGTTCGTGAAAAGGCCTTACTGGTGCATTATTTAAACTGTTATGTTTATTCATATCATGATCTGATCACCATACTCAATATATCCCATATGCATGGGGGTATTGGGGTAACGATACAAAAGGTTTGCTAGGCTAGACCCTCTTTCACTCAGACTCAGCCCCCCCCCCAAAACCCAGCCCCCCCTGAAATCCCCCCTGAAACTTTTTTACCCCCCCCCCCCAAAAAAAAAAAAACGAAATCCTGGCTACATGCCTGGTAAGAACACTCCTCTGAAGATTATTTAATACATTAAAGAAATTGGGATTAGCCTCATTCAGACTCAACTTCTTTGCATTTACTTCAGCTCTAAAATGTTTTTGTTCTTTCCAGCCCATGGTAAGAGCTTTTTAATAGACATTGTCTTGCACAGTTTAGCAAAATGATTAATTATTGTAAAGTATATTACGGTATTGTGGGTTATGCTGTGAGGGCACAGCATGTTCTCTATGTGACACCTTCAATGTGTCAGAAAAAGCTAAAACTCGAGCAGTAGAAAGGGATTTAAAATATCCAGTCCTAGGCACAGAAGCAGATGAGAATCCTTCCTCCATCTCAAATGCCTCTGCCTTGGCCTTGGAAGGAGAAAAGAATCTGCAGGTACTGGTCCACAATGCCAATGCCCAGAAGCAGATGGCAAGTCCTCTTCATCCTAAACGCCATTGTTCTGGCATTTGAGGGAAAGGAAAAAGAGGCAGGTGCAATTCTGAGGGCAGGGAACTCTTGATCTGTAAAATGCTTTGAGAATGTTTGCGGTTGAAGTGCAGATATAAGCTCTACATAAAAATAAATAAGAAGCAGGCATAGCACCTTCATTCCTGGGTCCAGAAGCAGATGAAGGACACTCCATTCCAACTGCCATTGCCATGATCTTGCAGGGGAAGAAGAAGAAGCAGTACCAGCTGACTTAATTTTCTCCATCACTTCTACACCTTTGATATGTCTGCTGTGTCATTAGATTTTAAGCCGGAAGATAGGGAACTGCTTTTTTTTTTTTTTGTAAAGCACCACATACAGTGATTGTTACAGTAAGTTGTAACAGGATCAAGTGTGTGTGTGTGTGTGTGTGTGTGTGCGTGTTAAAGAAAACCTTATACTGTTTATTATTGTGTGCAGCTGCTAATGTAGGTCAACGAGTAAGTTTGGACCACACCCAGCAGGGTATAACTGTATGGGTTTTAGAATACAGTTTAGCTTTTGCCCTGAGGAGCTTTTACTTGGGCATTTTGCTCAACCATTTCTACTGCTCCCTCATTTGGATGAAGATGAAGAAGCCATATTCTGTTTACAAGGACGATGTAGTTTGTTGCATTGTTTGTTTTTATTTGCAACATTGCACGTTAATCGGTTGTTGTAGGTTTATTCAGGCTATATGGCCATGTTCTAGAGGCATTCTCTCCTGACGTTTCACCTGCATCTATGGCAAGCATCCTCAGAGGTAGGGAGGTCCTCACTGCCTCTGAGGATGCTTGCCATAGATGCAGGTGAAACGACAGGAGAGAATGCCTCTAGAACATGGCCATATAGCCCGAAAAAACCTACAACAACCCCATGATTCCGGCCATGAAAGCCTTCGAAAATACATTGCAAGTTTATGTTTGAACTCTGCTGATAAGAATAAAGTTTTTCTGTTCTTTTTTCTCTTGTCTGTGTGCAATGTTATTGTGTCTTCTGCATTGGACCTGACTGAAACACACTATGTGCAACAGTGATGACACTATATGTATGAATAAATGGTGGCAATTATGATGATTCCAACCTTCCTGTATTTCTATAGTAACAAGGAATCTGAGGATCACCATAGATATAACACAGCCTTTTTCTTCACATTCTCACCGAGATACCAGCAGAGAAGCATAATGAAGCCTGCTTTGACTCTGTACCTCCTGGCAAATGCTCTTGCTTGGAGCATTTAGAGCTGAAGCTAGTCTTAGTAACTATGCTACCTCAGCATTTCACCATCGACTTAGAAATACACCACTGCTATACTTGAGCTTCTACTCACCCTATTTGCATGAATTATGGTAATTACAGCAACAAACATACCAGAATGCTAAAGATACACATTTAGAAAAGTCACTTAGAATTTGAAGGATTTATGATTGCTGGAAAATGTCATTTGTTTCAATTTATCTCAACTCTCAAGCAATGCACATGATGCATGGACAACAATTACCCAAATCAGGACAGAAGACATGCAAATTTGCAGATTCATAATATCAGGCAAGATTCTCTACTATACTGTTCCAAGGAGCACACCCAATATTTTGTAAGGTAACACACACAAAAAAATTAAAACAAGGTTTAATATTCTACTTCCTTCTAAAAACCATGTTACAAGTAGACCTTTATATATAATTACAGGCATCAACTTGTGTGGATCTTTGCCACTTAGCCAATATAGAGATTAAGTGATAAGGAAGCTTGTGCCCGATTGAAATGCTGCCAGTTAAAGGCTCAGAACTTTAACCATGAGGAAAAATCAGTTCAAGAGAGGAAATCATTTAAACATATACAACACTTTGTATCAGTGTCAGGCACCATCTACAATAAACCCATCCCCTTCCTGGAGCTCTGTTAGCTTTTGATTCCTGATGAGCATTTTAGACAAATAGGCTTTGTTACAGTATATGACTAGAATAGAAGCCTTTCAAGCTCATTGTAGATGTACAGTATGCATGTACATTCCTAAGTATGTGCTTGTTGAAAAACAACCTGGAACCAAGGACAAGCTCCTGAGCAGAGATAAGGAGTCACTACAGCTGTTTTCCTGCATGAATACCAGGCTGAAATTAAACCAAAGAGGGCAGCCCCTTGAGTGACAACACCGAGGTTTACAATAGCTCCTCTGTTATCCAGCCAAGGTGAAAGATACTGAGGGATTGGCCTTGTTAGTATAATAACAAAACGTTCTTGTTCATATAGTCTGCTAAACTATGCATGTGAGAAATAGAGGCATAACTTAGATTGCAGTCTATTGTGTAGACTCTAACAGGGAAAGGAAGTACCAAAGACCCCGGAGGAAAGGCAGAAAGGTAAAGCTGCTGTATTGTAAAACATATCCAGTAGGATTGAAGGAATTACAAAAGAAGTATTTTAAGAATGGACTTCTTATATTAAACTACAAGTATACATACCTCCTAAGAATTACAATGCAGCCTGAAATGCAGGAGGCACTAGTTTTGTTTGCTACCAACACTTGGGACCTCTTCACACCAGGCATTTTAGCCCTGTTTTGCCACTTTGTTTCATGGCAAGGATGGGGGAGGGGAAGCACCAGGGAGAAAAGTGTATTTTGGGTAGCTCCGACAGAGCTACCTGCACTTTGCTCCTTTTTCCTGTATGAGGGGGACAGGGACAGGGTGTCAACACACCTTGTCCCATCCCCATCATATGGTGTGGGAAGGAGGGAGGATGTGTGGCCCCAAAAGGGCCATGTGAAGAGGTTCTTGGTTTTTGCAAGATGTTTACTTCATAAGACACACTTACCCAGAGCAGTTAGAAGGGGAATAATCTTTGCATCTTGAAGGCAAAGTGAATTGCAAGTTTTCACTACCACAGTAAACTATACCACTGCTCCACAACTTTGATTTGTCTTTGAAACTGCTGGGAGCAACCCAGTACTACCAAAAACGACCAGATAACCATCCAGAATAGTGTTCTTCCTGTTGGGGTCCAAAGCCATTTTCTTACAGCCATGCTACCTCCGCAACAACCATGCAACCCAAAGGAAATCTTTATATAGGCTTAACTAGGTTATGATTGGAAGTGTGTGCTTTCTTTGAGTTATCAGTAAGTAAGCCTGCATCAGTCCCTTGGAAATAAGGGAAAGAAATCAATTCATATCTTTTTGCTTCTTTCACGTTTAAATTGTAGCAGCACCTGCTCCACATTTATTCAGTTTTATTTGTTCTCAAATTAGTTTTCAAAATCCATCCATATTTGCCAAGACAAAATAAACAAATTTCAAAATGGTGATAGAAGAGGCAGCATCTGTAAATCTTTTCTCTTCCTTTACTCGATCAGAATAATAATAAATTATAGTTTTAAAAAATAGATGAAGCCACATTATATTTCAATGTATGAAACTAGAGGTTCTGTGATCATTTCATAGATGATTCCTAATGCACTAAGTAGAAGGGAAAATTTGCAATGGAAATTGGCTGCCACTTGGCATTTGATCCTATGTACAGACACAGTTAATTTATGAGCAGGAAACCTTCTAGATATTGCTAGATTTCAACTCCCAGCAACCCTAGCCAGCATTTTCAATAGTGAGAATCTCTGAGTTGCCATCCAGCAACATTTGGAGGGCCACAAGATTCCCTGTCTACTTTAATCAACTGGTTACTATAAGGGGCCTTGATCTGCACATGACTAGGCATTATACAGCAACACTATTAAGGTTTACTCTCAAGTAAGGCTATTGGTTTCAATGGTATATACTCCTGAGTCAACATGCATTGGATCGGTCATCAAGGGAGCTCCATCCTAACTTGTTTACAAGAAATGACATTTTGCATTTAGCAAGTCCATTTGCAGAAAGTCAGAGGTTAGCAGGCTTTGCTTTCTAGAAAAATAACAGATGATTGTGTATCAAGGCATTTGTCAAGAAAGCCAGTTGCAGTCAAATGATGCCTAGATAATCAGAAGCAATTGCCATGGAGGATCTATGACTGTGACAATTAACTTCATTCTTCAGGTGTTTGATTTGGATATGGGATACCTGTAGTCAATTCCATCTACTCGGCTAGTTTAAACTGGATGACCTGGTGCTACCTGGTCACTGTTTTCCAACCTAAGTCACACATTGTGTCTGGAAACAAACCTACAACAAACATCTTCCCCATTCAACATGGCCAAAGCATTTTGAATGCACTGCAATTTTTTAAAGGAAGTCCCCCATATACTGTGTGACATTAATCTGAATGGAATGTAATTAAGGCACGAGTCCCTGTAGATCCACACCTAATTTACCCAGGAATGGGTACACTGACCCTCAGAACTCTAGATACTCTCATTCAGTGGTTTCCTATATAAGGTTGAGCAGCAAGGCAGACAAAACTGAGTCCTCAGGCCAGTGCCCAGAACGCTGAACAGAAATACACTGGTAACCATTTCTGAATTCTCTCCTCCAGAAAGGTCCCAGACCACTGTAAAACAATCCTCTCTAGTCCCTTTTCAAAGAGGTAACCCAGAAGGACTCTATGCTGAATCAATAGGGACACATTCAACCTGCTTGGCTGATCCCACTGTCTCCTTTTACGAGTTCATAAGGGCAGAGGTTGAGCACGCATATGTCTCTTCTCACCTCTCCAAGCATCCTGTCCATACCCTCAAGTTGCACAAACTGTATCCTTCTTATAATCTAGTTTTACTCCTCCTTTATCTCTCCACATTTTATTTCTCCTCTTTTTTATTGAGAAGCAAGTTTTGTTGATTTCATTGCATCTTAATTCCAATAGCCTGAATCATAGGCTTAGCATTTGAAAATGAGGTGCAACTGCAATTAGCAGAAATGCTATGTAGCTCCCAAGTGTATTCATTTATATTTGTGTAAATGGCTGGCATTCATATTGCACACAAGAAACATGGCAGGCATGAGGGGACCAGGCTCTTGAGGCTGAGAAATCATGTCATGCAGTATACTGCAGCAATATGTCTTTGTAACAAAGAGGGTAGGAAGGAAAGCACTCTTGCCAAAGAATATTTGTTCTTTTTTCCCCCCTTGTGGTATAAGCTGCCAAACAGAATGGAGAATATAGACAGGGGAAGTAGGGAACATACCAAGGGCATGGAAAGCAGGGGTGCTAAATAGGGTGTCCAAAAATTCAGCTTAAAAACTGCATGGTGGATACAGAGCTTGGAAATGGTATTGCCATACCATCTAAAGGATTCTTGACATTGTGATCCCAAAATCAGTAACTTACTCATGTATAGGTTAGACCAGGGGTACTTTTCACTTCCCTGGGCCACATTGAAAGAAAAGGAATAGTCTTGGCTGACACTGCCAAAAAACGGAAGGCATGCATGCACACAAATAGCAAAAGTGTACAGTGCATGTTAACACTATGCCTAGTATAGAATACACACTTGAATTCTTTTTCACAGTTCATTTTACACAATATTGCAACAGAGTCCTCTTGCTCTTTATGTTATTAGTTAATTTTATCAGTGCTTCTTTTATTTTCTGGTCAAACTGCTTGCAATTATACTGTAAATTATAGATACTGCTCTAATATCTGTGGACATAACATACTTTCATTATTCCATTACATTCTGTTTTCATCTACAGTGAAAACAGTAGAAATGCACACTTGAATTAAAAAAGAAATCACAAAAATACTCATAATGTTTTAATAAAATTTAAATTTTTATTTCATAGCCATTCTGGGCTGCATGCTGCCCAGGGGTCACAAGTTGGATCAGTCTTGGATAGACTGGTGTAAAGAGCTTTGGGTTCTCTTCCCACCATCTGACTACTTTGCTAAAGCTAATTCTTCAAAAAGTGCAAATTGATCATTTGGAAGAAGAATGAGCCCTGGAGGGTGAACAGAAGCAAAGGGGGTGCAATAAAGGTATTAGCTGTCACTGGTTCTACTCTCTGCCGTTATCATGACTAAAACCTATGTCTATTTGTTCTCCACATCACAGATTCTCTCTGATAATGTAAAATTTATCACCTTTTTTCTCTTTGTGTGTGGGCTCCAGGAGAAAGCAATGTAATTATATGTTTCGTTTCCAGCAAGGCTTTCTTAATACTGAAATCATTTACATACTAGCTGCAAAGAATGGATCCAAAGAAAAGGGCCCCTAGGCAAAATACTCACACTCCACAAAATGCCCAATTGGAAGTAATAAACATTTTAATGATTTTTTAAAAATGCTCCCAGTATGTCTTTCCCAAAATTTGATCAGTGTGGTGCTGAATTCCAAACACTTGTTTGAACTCTTTAACTGCTTGAATATTTGATAAGTATTCACTGGATATTTTATATGTACCATATATACTTGAATATAAGCCGAGTTTTTCAGCCTGAAAAAACAGCCTGAAAAACCTCCCCTCGGCTTATATTCGGGTCAGGGAACGACGGAGGAAGAGGGAAAGGCAAGCCTTCCTCGGCAGCCTCGGCAATGGCAGAGGAAAAGGAAGCCCCTGCGATAGGCTTTTCCGCAGGCTTGCTCTCCTTCCTCCTGGTCCCATGCGCAGCCGCGGTGGCGGTGGCGGGGGCAGCGGCGGAAGGAAGCAGAAAAGCCGAGCATGGGGCGAAGGGGGAGGGGAAAGTGCTCACCGCTCCTCTTCCTCTCTTGCCGTGCATGCACCTTCTTCCTTGTCCCATGTGCGGCCACGGTGGAGGGGGCAGCGGTGGGAGGACGCAGGAAAGCCGCACATGGGGTGAGATGGGAGGGGCTAGTGCATGTCACTCCCCTTCCTCTCTTGCCACATGTGCACTTTTTTTGGCAGCGGAGGCAGGAAAGACGCGCAAGGGAGAAGGGAAAGGTGTGCGCCTTTCTCTCCTCCCATGCCCTGTGCGCACCTTTACCGCCGCTGCGTCTTCTCAATGATGGCCAGTAGAAAATTTTGTCTGATGCAAATGACAAGATGACACCCTGATATTGTTTATCAGGCATGGACAATCCATGGTTCTAAATGGTTCTAAAGTACTTACAAAACTAGGGGGCGCTGGTGCATTGCTTCTAAAGTGTTGCTAAAGTTCTGGTGGTGAAAATTTCAGAACTCTAAGAAAACTTTCAAAATGTTGTTATAAATGGCAGTTCCTAATTGGTTCTGTCATAAAAATTTCCAATAATGAAATAATAATGAAATTATGAAAGTTTTGTTAGAGTTCTAAAATTTTCACCACCAGAACTTTAGCAACACTTTAGAAGCAAAGCACCAGCACCCCATAGCTATGTAAGTACTTTAGAACCATTTAGAACCATGGATTGCTCATGCCTAGTGTTTATGTCCTAAAGGAACAAGCCAAGCACTTTAGTCTTTAGCACTAGGTATGGGAAAATCCTCTTAGGTCTTGAACAGATTCATACCAAGTTATATAGCAGAACAGAACAGCTGTAGAGTCCCGGAGAAATAACCAAAGGGCTACCATTGCTGCTGTCAGCATCTGCCGCCTGAGGCAGTGGTCTTGTTGTGCCCAATTGAACAGCTATCTTTGGCAGGGATTTAGCCAACCATTTGTGGAACAGATTCAGTAATTAAAGACAAAATGGTTTCATAAAATGCCATCATCCTAAGCAGAGCTTTAAAAAGTCAGTTTTTTGGACTATACTTCTGATAATCACCCAGCGAGCATAGAGCTCGCTCTCTCTCTCTCTCTCTCTCTCTCTCGCAAGTGTTCCAAGCTCTGACCCCAATTTTGTTTTACTAATTCATTTCACTGATTCATCAGCTTGTTTACTTGGTAGTAATTCAATCACTTCACCTTTCAAAAAGACTGCTCCAATCACTGTCTTTTATTTGGAGGGGCATTTAATGCTGAACCACTCGAGTAAAATGAGCTGTCGGAAGAATGATCCACCCACTCTGTAAAAACGTGTGGTTTTCTGTAGATACTCAACTGCTGTTTAAGGACATGTGTCTCTCTCTTTCTCTAAAACCTTCTGCTGACAATTCTGTGTTCAGGGTATCATATAACAAAGTAGCAATTAAATAGCTGACTACAGCAAGAGGGAAAAGGAGGAAAAAAGACTTCAGCCATGGCTGCACAGTAAATCTTTAATGCAGAGGAGGAGAGAAATAAGAATCTGCATTATTGTCCTTGCTCAAAAAGTGTAGCTCTGGGATGCAGTAGCAGAATAAGACTGTTGTCCCTAAATATGAATTTTCTACCCTCCTGGTTAAATTTTCCTTCAGTTCCAAAATTTCTAGCATCACAGTAACTTTAACTTTCAGCCACACATTTAGATATACAGCTTAGGCATCTAAATAAAAAGCAAGCGCAGTTATGAATTGAATGCAAACAGCAAATACAGTGGGCCCTTAGTATCTGCTGGGGTTTGATCCTAGGACCACCACAAACACTTGCCCTATAGATTCCAAAATCTGCAAATACTCAAATTGTGTATTAGAATAGTGCTGTTAGATAAAATGACACGGTTTTCTTCTTGGATTTTTAAAAAGCCATGGATGGATGGAGTATCCATGAATAAAGAGGACCAATTGTATCATTCTAAGTGGGAACAACATTCAGTGTCTCACCCTCTGTAATATAGGTATTTATAACAAGTTATGTTTGGAACCATCAGAGTGTAACTGACTAGCTTTTAAAGTGTGTAGGTTCACATTTCTGCCACCTGCAGAATTCTGGGAAATGTAGTTTGAGAAGACAAGGACGTCTATATCTGAGAATTTAAAAGGCCCCACCCTGTACTACATTTTCCAGAATTCTGCAGGTAGCAGAAATGCAAAGCTGCCTCTTTAAAGCCCTGATGTGATAACGTGGTAAGCCATAAGTGCATTAAAAATGTGGTCAGTAAAACTAAGGTAGCTTTACTAGGCAATGTGTAATGGCACCAAGTTGCTTTCAAGTATTATTTGTATAGACATTCTCCTATGCTGTGTGGAATTTAGGGATATGTGCTGCACATTCACTTCACACAAAGGCTTAATTAGAACTCAAGAACACTAACCTATAATAGAGACTTTATAATAGAGCTTTAGAACCAGGTGCGTGAAGTTACTTTTTGAACTAGAATGCCCAGTGTGATCAGCAGCTTAGCTGCCTGTGGCATTCTGGGAGTCCTAGTCCAAAAAGTAACTTTTTCATTTTTTTTCTAGGAACACCATACACCTTGGAGCAGTATATCTCAGATTAACTGATCTGAGATGGAGTTGGCTGGAAATATTTTTCCCAGTGGGTCAGAGATTGGAACCATACTTTTCTATCCATTATCCAAAAGTGATGCTTTCTCACTATGTATTGGCTCACGAACAACTACTTTGGGTACCACTGGCTGGATCCTCTGTAGATTGAAAACTGCTGAGAGGTGAGAGGTGACTTGTTCAGAATTACTGATTTTCTTTTACAATTAGAAAAGAGAGTGATGCCCAACAGCCACTGGCTGTAGTATTTTTTTATTTTTTATTGTGTCAGGAGAGACTTGAGAATCTGCAAGTCACCTCTGGTGTGAGAGAATTGGCCGTCTGCAAGGATGTTGCCCAGGGGACGCCCAGATGATTTGATGTTTAACATCCTTGTGGGAGGCTTCTTTCATGTCCCCGCATGAGGAGCAGGAGCTGATAGAGGGAGCTCATCCGCCTCTCCCCGGATTTGAACCTGCGATCTGTCGGTCTTCAGTCCTGCCGGCACAGGGGTTTAACTCACTGCACCACCAGGGGCTCTTGGCTGTAGTTGAATGCCTAGAAGAAGCAGGGAAGCAAAGGGCACAGTCTTCCATGTCTCCTATAAGTACACAACATTACTCCCCAATAACATAAGGTAGAATCATAGCTGTGGTTATGCAAACATGTGCCTCTGTCCATTCATTTCTATACAGTCCCTTCTTCATACCAAGTTTATTTCTTCTCTTCAAGGCTGCTCTCTGGTTTTCCTTTACCCAGGCAAGATATTAATTTTTTGCTCTACTAGGCAGCAGATTAGAAGAATTAAGATATACACAGCATAACAATGTTTATTTATTTTTTATCTAAAGGCAAAAAAATCAGTGAGAGAAAAATAGGGCTGCAGTAACAAAACAGGGTTTTGTTAGGTGCTGCGGAGCTGTCTTGGTGCCCCTGCCATTGGTTTCATTTAATTGTTACCAGCTTTCATGTTTTGTTAAATTTTTATTTCCACCATCCATCCCCATTGTGCATCTCTCCAATCTTTGTAGTAGTGGGTTGGGATGGTGCCAGCATGGAAGAAAATGTGTATGTGTATGTATGTATGTATGTATGTATGTATGTATGTATGCATAGAGAGAGAGAGAGAGGCAAATTATAGCCTAAAGCTAAATGCCTTTAGGTAATTCATTAACATACTGATGTTAATGTTCTGATCCTTGGAACTAAATTTCTCACAAGTAAAATGAATGTAAAATGGTGCAAGGGTCAAACCAGCCTTTGGACTTTATTTTAGCTGTGATGTGACAGTCATGTGGATTGAACAGGTGATGTTATTTATGCTTGGAAATGAACTTCAAAATAGATTTTTTGCTCATGTGTCAAATTATAGTCTGAGCTAAGAATACCACAAAATTTTGCTAGATAGGTATGGTGGCATTCACTTTTGTTTTGCTTGTTCTTACCACTTTCCACTCACAGTGTATACAGTTGTATACAATCTGACCAATAAACGAGATGGGACCAGGTTGCCTCAGTAGTTTTTTCAACTAAAAAAGACTACTGAAAAAAACGACCCAATGGGCATTTTTCTTGTTTGCCAGTGTCATTAGTGCTCATTCACTTTTTCTCCTCCCATTTCTTACGGCTACTCAGAAGAAGCATAGGAGAAGATGAATGCAAGGTGGTGTTCCTTTTCGCTCCTGGCATTCAGATGGGAAGAAAAGATGGTCCCACAGCAAGCAGTGAGTGATTAATATGATGTTTAAGTGTGCAAAGGTTCGGGTTATTGTCCTAAAACATTTTCCTCTTTAGGCCAGAGGTCAAATTGATGTCCCTGCTACCACCCCATGTAGAGAAGCTGAAGGGCTTGACAACTGAATCTGACTTGATGTACAAGTCTAGCCACACCTTTGCTCTGAGACCTGACAGCAAGATGCAAAGCCTTCCAAGAGAAAATAACAGCCAGAGTTGCAACTGCATTCTCCACACCTGCTTGCTTCTCCTGTCTTAGGGCCCTTCCACACATCTATATCACCCAGAATATCAAGGCAGACAATCCCACAAAATCTGCCTTGAACTGAGGGCAATTCCAGACAGGCTCTATAGCCGAGCATCTGATCCCAGGTTTTCTGTTTATTCCAGATTATCTGGCAGTGCGGACTCATAAAAGCAGTTTATCTGCTTTAGAAAACCTGGGATCAGATCATCAGATATATGGACTATCTGGGTTATGTGAGTCCACACTGCCATATATTCCAGTTCAAAGCAGATAATATGGGATTTTATTCAGCTGTGTGGAAGAGGCCTCAGGTGACTACTTCAGTCTTCCAAATGTGTAGAAGTGGCCCTGATGCAGTTTGGACCTTTTAGTTGAAGAAGCTAGAGACTAGAGCTGAAACTGCACTGGCAATGCAATTTAAATTGTGTTATATGACCAGTTTAGACCCACATAATACAGTGCAATGCATTCCAGACTGCATTATATGAGTCTACACTTATCATATAATGCTGTTTGAACTGCATTATTTGGCAGTGCAGATCCAGCCTAGGACATTCAAATATCTGCTTTATTTCTGAGTTATGGTTTCTTACCATGATATGGGAAGGAAGGAATTTACATCAGCATTGTTATTATCATCTGCACCTCATTCTCCCTCTCTCTTGACATTCAAGTGACTCAGCAGTGGCATACACATGATTTAATTTGAATCAATAACATTGTCAAAACTTGAACTAAAACAAAAGTAGAGATGATGGCTAGGGATCCTGGAAGCCACAACCCACAGAAGTAACTTTTCAAAGCTTTGTCCTGTAGTCAGGGGTGGCTCAACCATTACGCAAAGTAAGCATTCGCAATATAGTTGATTTTGCCCAGGGGCGCTCTTGAGGCGCTCTTGGGGAAAAATAGACCTTGACATAAGCAAGTTGTAGTTACTGGGATGTATAGTTCACCTTCAATCAAAGAGCATTCTGAACTCCACCAATGATGGAATTGAACCAAATATGGCACACAGAACTCCCATGACGAACAGAAAATATATATATCAATGATTGGTTGCGGGGGGGGGGGGGGGGATTACTGTTTGTTTACTGTTGAAACTTACCTAGGGCCGCCTCTGCCTGTAGTTATCTATAAAATCCAAGCAATATTTTGAATTGCAGAGCCCCTTTCTCTGAAAAAAAAAGTTACAATCCTCCTGTTATCCGAAGTGACAGATCTGCCTTTTTATTTTGTGATATTACGGCTGTAATCCTAAACATGCTTAATATGGAGTAAGCACCATTAAGCATAGTGGCATTTACATCTAAGTAAACAGAGACACGACCATGTTGTGGGCCCAAAAGCTGCACCCACCTTCCATTACCCAGAAGGAATGAAGGAAATATTCTATTTAAATGTAATCTGTGCAAGAGGCATGAAAGCAGGAGGGGAAAATCCAATGTGTTTGTGAATGTCAAACATGATAGATGGGAGGCTGAAATAAGCAAGCCAGTTTCTAAGAATGCAGCACTGCACTCTGCTCCCCAGTTCACTTATGTTTAAATAAGACCAGAGAACCATTAACCCTGCAATCAATTCTGTGATCTGATATTAAAATAGTAAGTGCAGCTTGCACTCTAGAAGCCTAGATATACATTCTTAGATCTACAACTGTTAAAGCACATGAAAGGAGCATGCCCCACGTAAGCCACATTCTTGCTCCTTTCTCAGATTCTTGCAAATATCTCCAGACAGACACACAAACACACACACATACAGCACCCACTGCTGCCACAGGAAGTGTCTTGTGATGCCATGTCAACTCGCAAGCATTTGCCACTTTTAAAAAGGGTGTGTGGGCAATGTTATCCCCAAAATGGTTGAAGTTCAAATGTGTTACAAAATCTGCAGGTTTTGTTCTTTTGTATCATTTTAAGATCCAACCCTAAATGTCAAGGTTGCCACGTCTGCCCCAGGATTTTCAAAAATTCCACAATTCTACTTTTTGTGTTTTTTACTTGGTAAATTTAACATTCCGTGACTAACTCTTTGTTTGAGAAAACAGGATATTCTACTGCTCAAATCTCAGTGCAGAATCTATGTCCATTGCAAGGAAGATTGTTTTGGTATGAAGATTGGGTTCTGAGACCAAAATGACCTAATTTACGCAAACATATCTTACATGTTTCAGAAGTTGCATGCACTGCCATTAACAGCAATACAATTCGACATAGTTCCACACATGATTTAGAAGCACGGGTGTTTGCAAGATGCTTTCACAGCCCTAAAGACTTCCTACTTCCCCCAGGCTACTTTTTATATCTCCTTATCACTGGCGAATTGGCCTCTTTGTGATAGTCAGGAAATCCCTGTAGGCCATATAATGAAGGTTTCTTTCTCCAAAATCAGTCTCTGTTTTCCCTTTTAGCAGTATTGACCTTCTATTTATAGACATTTTTGCCCAGAGGCTAACTGTCTTAACTGTGTATTTTATAGATATATGTATGCACTTTCCAGAAAATTACATTATGAGCCAGTTAATTTGACACATCTGTAAAGACAATGGAGTCTTCAAGAGGTCATGGAAAGTAAACACATCAAAGTTTAGTGAAAGAATTACAGAGGATGTCATGTTAAGGTGTTCCTGTCCCTGGCAACATTAGGAAGGAGACTGAAATGGTCTATAATAATGTGTTATATTGTCCATATTTATTTTTTCTTCATTAATGGACATATTTTTAATTGTACTGATAGGTTAATGATATTTTAACTCCTGTGTGATATGAGCTTTTGCTATACCCATTTTATCTTTTGGAAGACATTTTGGGTATCCTAATGGGGAAAAGGTGAGAAAGCATATACTTGTACATTCATACCCATGGAGGAAGTCCAAGACTGACAAACCACTATCATCATCAACATCCCAAATTACACTGACTCCCTGTGTTCCCTATTCCTGAACTCATCACTTATAGAACTGCTTCTTTAATGCTTCATTTGGGGTCAAGAACTGTGGATCCCCACCCCAAATGGGGTCCCCTTAGCTCACTATTGGGATTCCAAAAATTGGCAAGAGTAAAGGTTTTCTGAATGCCATTCGGTGGCTGTTTAAACATTTACACAAATCTCTTGTACAGTGTTTACAATGGACTTTGCAGAAGATGCTTCAGGTGCACTTCATAAAAAAGAAAATCAGCCTGTTCAGCAAGCCATGTAAATACGGATTTATTTTCAGTAAATGTTTGATTATTGTATCTATTTTTATACCTATATAGGGTCAGGTAAACATTTATCAGGCTGGAAAGGGCCACGAAGAAAAGTGTAAGAAGCCCTGACTTTGGCCCCATCTACATTGCCATATAGAATGCAGATTGTCTGCTTTGAACTGGATTATATTGGTCTACATTGCAATATAATCCAGTTTAAAGCAGATAATGTGGATTTAAAATGGCAGTGTAGAAGGGGCCTTAGAGTATCAAGACAGACAATAATGTCATTTCTGTTTTAACAAGCATTTGGTGAGTCACTATAAAAGCCCCATCTCACCTAAAAATGTCAAGTTAATTCTGCTGCTAACTGTTGTTTTCATGTTTGAGTATCTAATAATGTTTTAATTTCGTTTTAGATAATAATAATAATAATAATAATAATAATAATAATAATAACACATTTTTCTCATAATTTAGGAAGAACATTATTGAAATCTTCTTAAGATTTTACAACTCAATCCATCATCAAGAAAAGGGAGAGCAGGGTTAAGGACCTTGGCTACAATGGCATCTACTAAACCCTGTTATGGTTTGCACTGTTTTAAGGTCTACGACCAATGTATGGGAAAGGGTTTTTAGCTTGTTTTGTTTTGTGTTTGTCTTTTTTTTAACAACAGCTTCCAATATCCTTGATCTAATAGTCTGATTGGATAATTATAGCAATTATGGTTCTTTCCAAATCTTTGATTTTGCCATTTTTGACTATATCCCAACAAGGGAGATACTCACAATTATTGTTGTTGTAATTATTATTATTACCCCACTTTATCTCCCCAAAGGGGACTCAAAGTGGCTTGATATAAAAGCATTAGTATACAATTTAAAATATACAAAACACAAGAGCTCCTTGACCTGCTTCTCTACTTCAGTGCTTCTGTTTGCTTGTCTATTTTTTGATATCTATTCCTTAGATAGTGGTAGTGGTAGTGATGTTGGTGAATAGGAAGAGCAGTTGATACTTTTGTCTGTTTTCTGATTGGCTCTCTACCTGGCAAGCATGTAAGTGGTGAAAATGGTGGAGGAGAAAGAGCTTGACACAACAGCATTATTGTCCAGAATTGACTGTAGTTCTTTGATGATACATTTGAGTTGTCTCAGTTGGGATCTTTATGTGACTACTGGTGGCATTCTGCCATATCCTGTCTTCACTCTCTTTTTACAAGTCTAAGGGTACTCTTAAATTAGTATATAAAGAATCTGGTGGAGTCTATATAAATATACAAAGAAACACTAAATTTAGATTATTCGCGTGTAGATTTTAAAGTACACAAGTAGTGTCAGGGCCAACCCCAGAAATATTCTCACAGGAAGTATGGTTCTTCACAAAAAAAAGTATACTCTATGGTATACTCCCCATATGCTTCAACTATTTCAATCCCTATTAACTGGCATTTGTTCCTGATGAAGAGCTGTCCTTAACTTCTATTTGACAAAGATGCTGTCCCTAGGATAAATATGAATGGGGAGAAAATGTGTGTAAACGTGCTTACATGGAATCATAGTGCTTTCCTTCCACAATTGTCTATCTGCATAGTAAATGAAATGTGACAGTTGCAGCTATTTTGTAATGTACAAGCAGATCCATTTTGTGATATTAGACTTTCTGTTCAGCATTCTTACATATTTTTACCAATCTCTTGTCAGTTTAATTAATGTAGAGAAGACACTTCATCAATGTATGAGGATGGATGAAGTGGGAACACTAAAAGCAATCTTTAATGAGAGCGAGGGCATTACAAAAGTTCTCAAATACATTATAAACCCCTGTATCCACAGGATCAGTACCCATCATTTAATATGTCCAACAAATGGGACCTTTTTAGGCATTTTCTAGATTGTCCAGCATGACTGTATGGTATTCTTGGATCAGAAGTCCTTGATTTCAATAGGGTTCATTGTTATCCATGATTTCACATATACATGTGAAGTCCAAGAATGTGTACATGCAAAATGTGAGACATAACAATGCTGAATGGAACCTCTTTTTTAAAAGGCAAAGCTTGAGGAAAACTGAAAAATGGACTTGTGATAAAGTATAATTTCTTTATTCATGACATACTAATCTGATAGGAAATTCAGAAGAAAGAAAACATCAGTTTAAGATGTTGTGAATCCATTTTCTAAAGCCAGTCATTTCCTGAAACACCTTCTAAGTTTATATAATAAAATCTCTTACTTTTGTCCTCATCCCCTCAGACAGGACATTTTATTTCCTCTACAGTTGCAAAGTTTATACTACACTAGGGATCCTTCCACACAGCCATATAACCCAGAATATCAAGGCAGAAAATCCCACAATATCTGCTTTGAAATGGGTTATCTGAGTCCACAGTGCCAAATAATCCAGTTCAAATCAGATAATGGGATTTTATACAGCTGCGTAGAAGAGGCTTAGGTCTAGAAATAGATTCAAGAAATTCAAGACATGTAAAATGAACCTTTTTGCTAATTTAAACCTAATCAATGGAGGCCTGTGAATGAATGTCAATAAAGTGGTTTGTCTGATCTCATTTTCAGTTTGAGCTTTAAAGGAACTACCCTGAACAATGCTCCCAAAAATATGATCGGCTTTGTAATAACTCATTTAAAGGTTAGATTAAAATAGAGCTGGGATAAGTAAACCACCTTGAGTCACTGATTGGCTAAGAAAAGCGGTATACAAATACAGTAAATAAATAAATAAATAAATAAATAAATAAATAAAACTTGTGGACTACATGCATCCTTAGTCTTCATTTTTCAGCCTCCAAGGTCTGCTTGAACTCTACAGATGTCTTTATATCTTTCCAAATGTGGAGATTTTCCCATCAATTGCAGGCAATTCTTTGGGTTGTTTAACTCTCCCAGCCAGCCCAGACACCAAAGGCTCCCCCAAAATGCTTCAAAATGGTCAAAAGTGCCGGAAAATTGTTGCTGGAAGTTATCTGTCACTTCTAGTGCATCAAGACCAGTGCTTCTCAACCTGGGGGGTCAGGATCCCTGGGGGGTCATGAGGGGGGGCTTCAGAGGGGTCACCAAAGACCATCAGAAAACACACGATGGTCTTAGGAAACCCTTTGGCAGAGAAGACTGAAGATCTCTTCACCTATTGTTCTCTTCCTTTATGGAAACAGACTGCAATTCCTCCCACAAAAACTTTCATCTGTCTGTGATTGGCTGGCCTCTCAGCTGGCCTCTCAGCCAAGGGGAGGGCTGTTTCTGAGATTCCAAGCAGGGAGGACGGAGCAGGCATGCTCTCCCCTAAATCACTGTCAGTTTCTCCCAAATCCCTTCAGTATTTTCTGTTGATAATGTTTGTTAAGTTTGGCCCGATTCTATCATTGGTGGGGTTCAAGGGATTCTTTGATTGTAGGTCAACTATAAATCCCAGCAACTACAACTCCCAAATGTCAAGGTCTATTTTCCCCCAAACTCCACCAATGGCCAAATTTGGGCATATTGAGTATTTGTGCCAAGTTTGGTCCAGATCCATCATTGTTCTAGTCCACAGTGCTCTCTGGATGTAAAACTCCAAAACTCAAGGTCAATGCCCATCAAACCCTTCCAGTATTTTCTGTTGGTCATGGGAGTTCTGTGCCACATTTGGCTCAATTCCATTGTTGGTGGAGTTCAAAATGCTCTTTGATTGTAGGTGAACTATAAATCACAGCAACTACAACTCTCAAATGACAAAATCAATCCCTCCCCCCAACCCCACCAGTATTCAAGTTTGGACATATCTGGTGTTTGTGCCAAATTTGATCCAGTGAATGAAAATACATCTTGAATATCAGATATTTATATTATGGTCCACAAGAGTAGCAAAATTACATTTATGAAGTAGCAACAAAAATAATTTTATGATTAGGGGGTCACCAGAACATGAGGAACTGTATTAAGGAGTCACGGCATTAGGAAGGTTGAGAACCACCATAAGGGAAATCATGTGCGGGTGGGGTGGGGGCTGCAGTTGTCCATCCCTGGACTAAAGTTAGGTGTAAAATAACAGAAAGAAAGGGATTCTGTGGAATCAAGTTTTCTATGTATATTGATTTTCTGAAAGTATTTTGATACCACAAATTAGTATCTGCACAATGAAGGGCAATTTATAGCCAGAATGCACCACAACAGATACGGCTTTTAACATATTTGCCTGATGAAGAAGCCAATGAAGATTTATAAGCTTGCATGAAGAATTTTGTGCATTTTGGTTTGCCAATCAAGATATTGATGTTTTGTGAACTTTATGTTGTATAGCTAGTTGTTTTCCTCTCTCCCTCTTTTTTTTAAAGGCAAGAATGCTTCTATATCCAGAAACCGTGAGGAAGAGATCATGTATACAGTGTTTGTTACGTTATATATTTCATTTCTTATTCAAGGTAATTATTTCACCTTCCCATTTGCATAATTGCTCTGGCCATTAAAATGATAAAAAAGTGGAAAGGAAATGGTGCCTGATAGAATACAAAGCTATTACGTCCACAAAGAAGGAAGGTCACATTACCCCATGATGATAAGAGTCAAGGTCAGTAAAAACCACAGTGCCTCTGCACTGCAGTCATTCAAATAAAGAAAATGAGATTGATACAAATTTTCACTTCTCCAGACAGTCTTTACTAACTCTAATTTCCAGTCTTCCCATCTACTGTGCCTCTCCCTGGACCTAATATCTCTTCACCACATTCAGTCTTCAAGCTGGTGATGCTTCTTCACAGGTGAATGAAGGCAGGAACAGAGTTTAGGGGAATGTGATAGAGAATTTATTTTAAAAGAGCTCTCACTCAAAAATGGCTTGGAATAAACCCAACATCAAAGAAACTTTGCAGCATATTACTTGTGGGCGATACAAATGTTAATGCCAAAAGAAACGTATAATTTTTAAATGTATAGTTGACTTTTCTTACATATTTCTCTAAGCCAAACCATACTCTAGTCAGGAGGCAGGAATGAAGAAAATCATTGTTATGGCCTATGATGCCTTATGAAGGTGTTAGGTTCAAAGTAGAGCTAGCTGCAATATTTCTTTTTGGGCTACAACTCTCAGAATCCTACAGCCCTACAGCCAATCATGTAACCATGTAAATCAGCCACAGAGGAAGGCAATGGCAACTCTCTTCTGAGCAAACCTTGCCAGTAAGATCCTGTGATAAATTTGCCTTAGGCTGCATCTACTTGTCATATAATCCAGTTTCTGAATCCAGATTATCTGCTTTGAACTAGATTATATAAGTATGTGTTGCCATATAATCCAGTTCAAAGTAGGTAATTTGGAATCAGAAACTGGATTATATGGCAATATAGATGGGGCCTTAGAATCACTATGAAGGTGTGATTTGAAGTATGTTTAAGATAAAGGTGAAACATAAGACTATCGTCCCTTCCACACAGCCATATAACCCAGAATATCAAGGCAGGAAAATCCACAATATCTGCTTTGAACTGAGTTATCTGAGTCCACACTGCCATATATCCCAGTTCAAAGCAGATAATAGGGGATTTTATTCAGCTGTGTGGAAGGGACCTAAGTAACAAAATTTGGAAAAAAAATATGTTCCTGGTTTCAGTGTTACTTCCTGTTTAATTGTGCAGTGTTTACTTTGAAAGTAGTTGTTATAATCCAGAAACTTTGTGTGACTGCCACAAACTATGTTGAATTGGCTGACACTCTACGGATCCTTCCACACAGCTATATAACCCAGTGTCTGACAGCTGTGTCTGAACCAGTGTCTGACAGCTGTGATGGACTGGATGAGGGCTAACAGGTTGAAGCTTAATCCAGACAAGACAGAGCTCCCCCTGGTCAGTCGTGGGGCTGACCGGGGTATTGGGTGGCAACCTGTGCTCAACTGGGTTATATTCTCCCTGAAGGTGCAGGTCCATAGCTTGGGGATCCTCCTGGACTCAACGCTGTTGTTTGATGCTCAAGTGTCAGCGGTGACCGGGAGGGCCTTTGCATAACTCAAACTTGTGCGCCAGCTGCAACCATACCTTGTGAAGTCTGACTTGGCCAGGGTGGTTCACACCTTGGTTACATCCAAACTGGACTATTGCAATGCGCTCTACATGGGGCTGCCCTTGAAGACGGCCTGGAAGTTTGAATTGGTACAACGGGCGGCAGCCAGGATCCTTACTGGTGCAAACCATAGAGAGCATACAACACCCCTATTAAAACAGCTTCATTGGCTGCCGATAAGTTGCTGAGCCAAATTTAAGGTGCAGCTCATGACCTATAAAGCCCTAAATGGTTTGGGCCCGGCCTATCTCCGCGATCACATCTCCTTCTATGAACCGGCACAAGCTCTAAGATCTTCCGGGGAGGCCCTCCTCTTGGTCCCACTACCATCTCAAGCGCGGTTGGTGGGGACAAGAGAGAGGGCCTTCTCACCTCTGGAACACCTTTCCAAGGGAAATAAGACAGGTCCCATCCCTCCCCTCCTTTCATAAGAGCTTGAAGACCTGGTGGCTTTCAACAAGCCTTTGAAAATGACCATTTCTAACTCAGCCCTACACATTGTCGAATATGGCCTTATTCTTCCTACCAATTACCCAGATCATTTCCTCAAATCAGCCCCAGAATGAACAGCCACAGACCCGTACCTAATATTATTGTTGCCTGCCATAGCATTGCACAAATCTTGGCCCGGCCTTTTTAAATTTTTAAATTGCCTTGAACAAGGTAGGATTACTTTTAATATATGTGTGTTATGATATATTTTGTTTTGTTAATCTTATGGTTATGTTGTTTTTTACTTTGTATGTTTTGTGATGTTACCAGGGAACCACTCTGAGTCCCCTCGGGGAGATCGAGCAGTATATAAATAAAGTTTTATTATTATTATAATAATAATATCAAGGCAGAGAATCCACAATATTTGCTTTGAACTGGGTTATCCAAGTCTACACTGCCATATAATCCAGTTCAATATGGATTTTATCCAGCTGTGTGGAAAGGACCTGTGAGACATTCATTGAAAAACTGTAGCAAAATATGCTGCAGGATGTCCCTGCAAAAGCAAAGTTTTGGAGTTTAATAATCTTTTTCCATGTTTTTATGATAGACCCAATTAGGAAATGATATTTGGTATAACCCAGGAACAAAAATTGTGTTACATAGTGTCACACATAGTGTCACACACATAGTGTCACACATAGTGTCATTGGTACTCCAACTTTGAGATGACCTCCCTTTGGAGACCTATTTGACACCCAAACTCATGTTATGAAGATATCAAGTTAAACCTTGGTTGTTCATCAAAGCCTTTGGTTGTTTATCAAAAACCTTCATTTCTAAAGATGAAGGTTTTTAAGATCAAGTCAGGGGTGTTGTGGTTTTTAACTTTGAATGTCTTTTAATGGTTTTAACTGGGATTTTTAAAATACTGTTTATATTTAATCTTGTTTTAATGTTTGCATATTTGTATATTTTCAATTGTATTCTGATGCTTTAATGTTGAGCCACTTTGAGTCTCCTGCAGGAGAGATAAAGTAGGATATAAATAAATATAACAATAGTAGTAGTAGTAGTAGTAGTAGTAGTAGTAATTTGGGCCTCATTCATTAATTTCAAATGCTGTTTTACTTCTTATAATACTTTTGTATTATTTTCTAAGATCTTTCACATAGGGTGGAGTATACATATTTTGATTATAATTACCATAATTTTCTGTCATCATAAATATGAAATGAGTAATTGGGACTTCCCTTCTCAACACACTTGCTTTTATCCTAGAATAGATATAATACCAATAAACTTTTATAAAAAGTGAAATCAGCTAAGTGCTTGGGACTATGCAAAAGTGTTTGAGTGTGAGCAGAGGAATTCTGGGATCCAGGATATTTTTATTTTTTTAAAGATACAAAGAAGTGTTTCCGTTGGATCCAAATTATGTTTTAGTTAAAGCTGATAACTAAAACCATGTGAGGTTTGTGAGGCCATTGTTGATGACTCAAAATATTTCACTATCCTCAGTCCAGGCTGCCAATTCCCAGTACATATGCAGCTGTTGCTACTTGCAGTTGCCGAAATAAAAAAAGTAATAAAGGAAGTAAATAATAATTGGTCCATGCTTGCTACTTTTATAAGTAACATCGAAATAAATCCTTTATAGTATCTGGCCCCAATGTGAATGAATAATGATGAATAATGAATGACAAGACATACCATCCAATTTGAGATTACTTTCCAAATATTGACGGTTTTCTTTGTGTTTCACAGTCATTCCTAATATAGCAACTATATTAGGCCAATGGCCTCTTGTATGCTGGGGGTATGGGATATGCCTTGGATGAGCCAAATGGAAGCAGGCCATTTTCTGCAGAGAATGTGAACACACAGGTTGTAGACACCTTCTAGATGTATTGGGTTACAATGCCCAACATCCTCACCCAACATGGTCATTAGGGCTGGGCGGTTTCGTTTCGTTAATTCGTAATTCGTTAATAATTCGTTAATTTTTTCAATTACAAAACGATAACGAACCATTCTGGAGCAATTATTAAAAAAACGAATTTTCAAAAACGTTTTGTAAATGCTTCGTATTTCGATATTGTATTCGTTTCGTTATTGTTTTGAGGTCGTTTCCTTATTATTTCCGCATGTCTGGGCCAGTTTTATGGTTTAATTAGTGAAAAAAAATTATAATATCACACCAACAGTCAACAACAGAGGGAGAGGGAAGCTTCAGAAGGTTTTGGAGGTTTTTTAGCGTATTTCACGGTCGCGTCCGCCATTAACGAATCGATTCGTTATTGTTTCGGAAATCGATTCGTTAATTTTTTACCATTTACGAAATTTCATAAATATCGAACTTTTTAAAAGGAAAATTTTGTAATTATTTTAAATATCGAAACAAAAAAAAAACCCAAATACAAATCGATTTTAGAAACAAATTTTTCCGTTGTTACCCAGGCCTAATGGTCATATGTGAGGGATTATTGCAGTTGTTGGTCTAAAAATCTGGTGACAAACTGGGGAAGGCCTTTGTGAGTTTTCACTAGCTATTCTCTTATTTGACTTCATATCAATAGGTAGCTGAAATAACAATAGTATTAATTAAGCTCATCTACTATTTCCAACTTTGGGCAAAGCAATATCACTACTTGGGAAGACTGGACAATCACAGTGGTTATACTTCTACAATATAGTCTTGTTGGGTTTAATGCCACATGTGACAGGTATGGAAATATTCCTAATATGAATGCAGTTTCCTCCTGAAATTTTATTATTGTGGTCAAAATTGTACATTGTCCTGTGGGCTATTTTACCCTCCATCATTACAAAGTAATTTGTGACCTACTTAAAAGCTTATATAATGTGTTTTTCATCTCAAAATGTGACATTTTGGGCCTAAATAATGCTAATTAATATCACACTCCTAGATTATAATTATGCTTTTGTTTATAAGTAAAGGGTTATCCCATAATGGGTTCAGAGGTCAAAATGGCCCTTTGTCATTTTCAAGACATGTTAAGCTTAACAATGTAAAAGGTTGAACTTCTAACTTTAAATGTTTCCCAGCAAGACCAGAGCAGTAACCCCACCTTTTAAAATATATTTGAGATCAAATGGTTATCACCATTGGGAAAAGCTTTAACAGAAATGAGTAATCTTCAATCATCTATTAAGCTTTTCTCCCTTTTGACTCAGCTTCCAATAACCCTGTAATATTTATTGGGATAGAGAGCTTGAAAGTATTTTGAGTAAAATCTAGATATGGGAAACTTATGAAATGTTCACCTAGAATTTATCAGGTGTTTTCCCATCCATATTTGTTGCCTTCCTCTAGATTGTCCCAGTCCTTGGTACCATTTTACATGGAAGAACAAAGCTAGCTTAATTTCTGTTGTTATTCTGATGCTGGTTTAGACTAAAATAGCAATTGCATTTTAAATGGAAACACAAATCTATGGAAGAATGTAAAGGACTGAAATAGAGGATGTGTTCTATAGGTCTGGCTACCTTTGGAGGCAGAGGAATATAGAAGAGAAAGATGGGGGAAGAATCAGAAATTTTCTATCTTGCATTTTGGCATAAATTTAAGAAGGATTTTGGAGCCTGTAAATTTCACTTCCCATTTCAGGTGAATTGGATGAGCTTCCAAATTGTATATTCAAGTCAAGCTGAGGTTGCTGCTGATGTTAGGCACTGTCTAATTGGCTTCAATTTGTGGTGACCCTATGAACGAGAGACCTCCAACCACCCTGTTATTGACAGCCCTAATAAGGTCTTCCAAATTCAGGGACATGGCTTCCTTGATTGAGTGGATGCACTTGTAATGCAGCCTTCTCCTTTTCCTACTGCTTCCCACTTTCCCAATAATTACAATATTTTCTTATGAGTCTTATAATCCCACAAAACGACCACATTTTGTCATTTTGGCTTCAAGGCCAAGCTTTATTTGCTCTAATACCCATTTCCCTTCCACCACTGTGTTAATTCTTTTCATAATAGTTTTCTTCATTGTCCAGTTTTCGCAAGCATGCATAAGAGCCAGAAATGTAATGATATAGATAATCATGACATCAGCATTCAGTGATATAACTTTACACACTAAGATCTTGTCAAGTCCTTCATAGCTGTCTTTTCAAGTCCCATTCTCCTTCTGGTCTTTTGATTTCCCTCTTCATCTTGATTTATGACTGAGCCAAGGTTTACAAAATCTCTAACTATTTTAATGCCTTCCCCTTCCCCTTCCACTTTAACAAGCTCTTTGAAACATCTTTGAAAGCGGCAGTTTATGAAGACTATACTAATCTGTGCAAAATCCACACATTGTATTCTTTGGATAGAAAACAGCACTTTCTGAGCTGGAATTAGTATTTTATGTACAGGAAATAATAATTCCATAAAATATTATTTTTGGTACAAAAGAATACTGTTTCCTAGGGAAAGAAAAACAACCAAATGCATATTTTACATAGAAGTAATCTCAAATTTTGAAGTTTCTCATCAGACCAGAATTCATCTTATTGAGGTTGTTCTACATTCAAGAAACATATTTATGATCATTTTTCAAATGTTTTTATATCTTCTTCCTATTTGTACCATCTATCAAATGACCATTTGCCATAATACCTTTTTGCAAGTGGTATTGATCTAACAGCGCTCTATGTACTCATGCTGGCCACATGACCTTGGATGCATTTACGGACAATGTTGGCTCTTCGCCTTAGAAATGGAGATGAGCACCACCCCCCAGAGTTGGACACGATTAGACTTAATGTCAGGAGGAAACCTTTACCTTAACCTTTTTATTGATCTATATCTTAATAACAATTTAATTATTTTATAGCAGTTAAAATTATTTCACTTGGATTTCAGACGAGATACGGCAAAGTATTGGAATGCTGTATGAGTACCTTCAGGAACAAGAACAATACCTAAATGATGTGGAAAACAGTTTTATTGAAAGGGGGGGGGGGGGTATTTTTTGTCTTTTAATCAATAATTAGTTGAGAGATAACAGTGTTGTCTGGCAATATCCCAGGAGAATTTTGACATATATAACAAAGAGTGAAAGCAGGAATTTTCAGCTGAACACATATTTTTCAGAATGCTAAAAATTACAATTTTTGTGAAAGTAATTGTCATTTTTGTCCTAGAACATTAAATTTAATTGTGTGTCTTGTTAGAATTTAAAATATAGGTCCTCACCTAATTCATTAACATCAGCTGTGCTAGCTAGTTTTCTTTGAGCTGTAGTTCAAAATATCTGGAATGCCAAAGATTCTCCATTTTGGATCTTGATCAGTCGACAAAGTTATCTGCCACTCACTGAAGCCTCTTCGGTTTCATTCATTGTAAAGCTTAAGCTACTTAGGTTGGGTTAGGATGTCCATTACATTTCAACTTCCCCTTTATATTTATGTATTTACAGCATTGCACATGAGAATAATTAGCCTTCCGTAATGATTGTTCAGTTTCAGCTGCTCTGAAGGATGAGTGCCTATGTCTTTAGGTGCTGAAACATTTATCATGTTTCACATCAGTCAGAGCTGTCCTTGAGAGAGCAGGTCTGTTTTGACTGAGCACTTAAGACTCGACACTGAATGAATTTTTTAAAATGAATCTCTACAGAGTGAATGCCACATACACTACATAGCCTATGTGTTATGACAGACATCCTCTCAAAAACTGGATGAAAATCCTTCTATAGCCTTTTAAATGTGATGAAGAATAAACTGACAGGCAGGCAGAAGTCTTTATTTATACAGTTATAGAAAAACTTCCAAAACTGCAATTTTTGAACTCTTGTTGAAGTCTTTCAAATGATAAATGAAAAATAAATAGATCCCCAACATTGGCCCTCCATTTACTATTTTCTGAATGAGATGTCACCTATATTGTAAGTCAAATAATCCCTACCATGTCCTCCAAATTTGGTGGCAATCTAATGAAATACCCCCTTCTCAAACCCTTCAGATATATTTCATGCACACCACATAACCCTCCAAATGTGATGAACATCCATCTGTTTTTGTACAATGCAATAACCAAAAATTATAGACAGCAACTAAATTTTATTTATATAAATTTATTCCATCATTTAAGCCAAAAAAGGCTGCAAGGAAAGCTTACAAGATTAGTAGTATGATATTCTCTGCCGTCGGATCAGGTTTGCAATCTAAATTTAAGACACATGACACATGAAGAGGAAGGATGGATGAGAAGAAGAGGGAAATTAAATTTGGGTGTTTCTAATGACAACTGGACAGATATGGTTCAGGATGCATACTATTGAAATTTAATTCACATTATTATCTAATAATTAATTTGTATAAGCACATTAACAAAAGAGATGTGAACAATATTGACAACCATTTTGTTCTCTTTCCCTAAGAATTGTTATTGAGCTTTTCATTACTGTTTTGTATGTGTGGGCACATCTGAGTCTTCAGGCTCCATGCCGATCACTGCTGGTACAAAATCCCAGTGTGTCACAATGTTTTCAATTATCAAGTAAATAGGAGCCAGCGCGCGCACACACACACACACCAGGTGACAACAGAAAACAAATGGCTAAGACAGATTGGTTAAAAAGGAAAACTTGTAGGCAGTGAATCCCAGAGAGAGAAATGATAAAAGAAACCCAGAGGAAAAGGAAATAAAATAAAAAGAAGAAAAATAAGGGAGGGGGAGTTATTTGCCTGTTGCATATTACTGCTATACCTTGTGCTGTCACAACTATATTAGACATCCTGAAAACAGCCCCCTACTATTGTTACTTAGCATTCTTTAAATGCGTATAATCAAGGATTGCTACTGTGCATGCCTGCAGATTTATTGTTTGTTTTTCTATGTCCTTTTTCTTTCTGCATTACTCTACCATTTTCTGTTCTCTTCTAGTCCACCATAAGACTCATTGTTTGACTATAAACAAATAACTGCAAGGAAGATTACCTTTCTATGCTTCTCAAAGAATATTAAATTTGTTTCTTTCTCTGCCTGTTAAAAGGGGGTGGGGATGGATATGGTTGTTCAGCTTCTGCCTTGCTGGTTTCAGAACTCTGCTTGTAGATCCACAATGATCTCTCTCAAAATCACAGATTCACAGAAACTCATAAATATTTGCAAGGCCTAATTTTATTATTTTGTTTTCCTATTTCACATGCAGAAAATTACTTTTAATTTCTGGCCACATGCCCTCTTCCCCACAAAAAGTTGACAATTATTGAAATTTTAATGATTTAGTTCCTATCAGAGTATTCTGAGCCTAGACTGTTTTTGACAAGGAAAGGAAAATGTACTATAGATTGTTTATATCAGTGGTTCTCAACCTGTGGGTCCCCAGATGTTTTGGCCTTCAACTTCCAGAAATCCTAACAGCTGGCTGGGATTTTTGGGAGTTGTAGGCCAAAACACCTGGGAATCCATAGGTTGAGAACCATTGGTTTAGATGGTTAGCATTTTCAGCTCAAGTCACCTAAAGATACAATATCTTATACTTATCTAGTACTCAGATACCATTTACATTACCATCTCCCCAAACCATAAAACGGCAGTCTCACAGCACAATCCTATGCATATCTATAAAGAAGCACATCCAAATGACGTAATTGAGCTGTACTCCCCTGTTTGTGGATGGGATTATTCTGCTAGTTCCTTAACTATCAGTAAGACTATTGCTTCACTATCTATATTAATGGCTAATCAGAATGGCACAAAAATCTGTGTTTCAAGCTTTCCAAACACTTGTGAGGCATAGATAGTTCACAAGAGTGTGAACAAGAATAAATGTTTATGGACTTCTATTGCTTTTCTTGATGCCTAGGAGAAATTCAGAGTGAAGACTAAGGACCTCTTCAGTCTCCGGCAAAAGGGAAGGTGTGTGGGGTGCCCTGCGTGTCCTCCCTGTCACCATCATATAGGGGAAAAAGTGGCAACACACTCTGGTGCACAACCCTTTCCCCCATTATATGGGGAGTGCAGGTAGCTCCATTGGAGCTACATGAAAAACACTTTCCTCCCTGTGGTGGAGGAGGAATTGCCTTCTGACTCTTCGCCTCCACTTTGAGAGGAATGTAAACGGGGCCTGCTGAGCATCATCTGATGATTAGATTCAGTTATCTGCACTCTCCCAATAAGATACTCATTCCTGGTGTAGTAAGCACTGACCAAAGTACACATAGCTAAAATATGATGTAAGTGTCTGCTTATCAAGCCTGTTATTTGCGAGGTTTGGGGGACACCAGAATTACAAAGGAGGTTGCCATCGCAGTTAAAGTGGAATAATAGTGTTATTATAATTGGGTGGTGTAATAGGACCCAAAGTTATCCATAACTCTATACTTCTTTGTTCTTGGTTTGTGATGAAGACATTTCTATTGAGATAACCCTTTCATTAATGATAAACTCCAGCCCCAGTTTTGTTTTTGTTTGAATTGGCATGTAACCTATTTACTCTTTCCTATAATTTTAGATTTTATTTGTTGTACTGCCCTCTAAATTTCCTAAACTTAGTACTTCATTAATGTTATTAATCAGGAATGAAAAATAAAGTCTTACTATCTGTGATGTAATCAGTAAACCCATCCCTTAGTGAAATAGAAGGTGAGTTCTTTTAAATACACCAGATTCCATCTGATTGTGAAAGCTAAGCAGGGTCACCCCTGGTTTGTAGATGGATGGAAAACTGCCAACAAGTACCAGGTACTATAGGCTATTTTCATGAAGTCACCATTAGTCATCAAGTGATTTAAAGGTATATACACCATCATGAAATGTTTCCTATGTTGATTCAAGAATCATGACCTCACCAAATATTTTGTTATACCATTGAGATTTATAATTGTTACTGAATAGTGGAGACAGGATCTGGGAACCCATGAGTTAGAACTCTATAATTAAGCCATATATTTCTCCTGTAGTGTAGTTACTGAATTTGATTTTCTCTGCCTCTAATGGTTTAGAAGTAAAATAAATAGCACATTCAGTAGTGCCAGCTGTCTTAGTGTGCCTTACTTCTTCTTAAATTCCACTGGAATCAATGAGACTTAAATTAATTGCAATGAACCTTTCCCATTGATTTCAAAGGTACATGCGAACAAGTCTCTCTGGATGAGAGCCAGTGCGTTTCTTTTGGCAAGAGTTTGGAAATTGGTTGTAGTGTGCTTATGCTTTTAAAAACAAGAGTTCTAGAAACCATTTAAAATGAGAAATTTCCAAAAGTCTTTTATGGGGTTGAGATTTTGTTTGAAATCCCATACTTTTCTCAACATTGCAAGATATACAAACAGCTCTGCCAAACCTAATTCCCTTAACTCAATAAATGGAAACAAGAGTGGAAATCACTGTATATGCCTATAAAATGAGTTACCAAGAAATAGGGAAACTTAAAAGAGCTCTCTCCAGTTGGTCTCTGAGGGGAACTTTTTCTCTTTTTTTAATTTGCTATGTAGTGTGTACTTTGTTGCTGACCAAGAAAAAAGTTGGTGGTGGTGGGGAGTCCATAGATTTCTAATCTTTCAAGCAATATGTTCTTTTGGTTTCCAGAGTGGGAGAAAGTAAAAAAAAATGCTTCACATCAATTTGGAGCTGATAAAAGAATGGAAAGGTCAAGTCATTCTTTGCATACCTGATATTTACTTTCATGTTCCCGTCAAGGCATTCTCACTCCAGGAATGCAAAGCAAGTGGATGATATTCAAAGATATAATAAGGATTTTGAGAAATGTTGTGCCTCTTTCTGAATTCAAAAGGTAATCCAGTCGCAGTTAAATTAACTAGTGTGCTAGAGATGCTAAATCTGAAATAATGGTGACCGCTACCTAATCAACATGTGAACAGTAATCATAAATAATTCTGTGGAAATGTAGAATATTGATAAGCAAGTTAATTTAAAAAATACAGTCCAAATAATTTGTATGTACTTCAGCCTGAACAGATTCTAGAGCAGTTGATTCCCCTCAAATTTTGCAAATATATTTTGACTAATAACATAAAATGAAAAGTTCATAACAGAAGATAAGCAGTGTTTCTATTGCAGAAAGTTGCAATTTCTTTGATGGTGAATGGAAGCACACTTATGGACACTGGTGTTATGTTCAGGCTAGAGATCAAAAATCTAAGAGGAAATGTTCATTTAATTATTTTTATCAATTGATTGGTAAGTTGTTTTATTTTTATTTATTTGTTCTATTTGTGCTGCCTTTCTCCCAGGGTAGGATACATTGCTATTTTGTCTCCAGATAAGGCAGTTGAAAATGTGAATTCTTTCACTCAATGAATTTCAGTTTTGATAGGAAGAAACCAGCAGGCATGACACAAAATTTGTTAACCCGAAAAATAGAATGAGTGAGAGCAGCCACAAGAGATGCCTTTCAAGTTCAGCATTCTATTCATACAGTGACCAGCTACAAAACTATTGAAAGTCCACAACAGAATATTCATGAAGTAGCATTCTCCTGTTCATGTTCCCAAGGATCTAACATCTGTTATTTTTGTGTGTGCCTTCATGTGTGTGTGTCATTTCTGAATTAGGGTGATTATAAGATAAACTTGCCCTGGGGAAGGCAATGGCAAACCACTCCAGTATCCTTGCCAAGAAAACTAAATGGACCAGTACAACCAGAGATATGTCGGTATGCCATTGGAAGATGGGACTCCCAGGTCGGAAGATGGCCAAAATGCTACTGGGGAGGAGCAGAGGATAAGGTCAACTAGCCCCAGATGTGATGACGCAGCTAGCTCAAAGCCGAAAGGAAGGCTAGCGGCCGACGGTACTGGAGGCGAACGACGAATCCGATGCTCTAAAGATCAACACACCATAGGAACCTGGAATGTAAGATCCATGAGCCAGGGCAAATTGGATGTTGTTATTGGTGAGATGTCAAGACTAAAGATAGACATTCTGGGGGTCAGCGAACTGAAATGGACTGGAATGGGCCACTTCACATCAGATGACCACCAGATCTACTACTGCGGACAAGAGGAACATCGAAGAAATGGAGTAGCCTTCATAATTAATAAGAAATTCGCTAAAGCGGTGCTTGGATACAACCCAAAAAATGACAGAATGATCTCAATTCGAGTGCAAGGAAAGCCTTTCAACATCACAGTGATCCAAATATACGCCCCAACCACAGCTGCTGAAGAAGCAGAAGTAGATCAGTTCTATGAGGATCTGCAGGACCTACTGGATAATACACCAAAAAGAGACATTATTTTCATTACAGGAGACTGGAATGCCAAGGTGGGAAGTCAAATGACAACTGGGATCACAGGCAAGCATGGTCTGGGAGAACAAAATGAAGCGGGACGCAGGCTGATAGAATTTTGCCAGGAAAACTCGCTGTGTATAACGAATACTCTCTTCCAACAACCTAAAAGACGGCTTTATACATGGACCTCACCAGATGGTCAACACCGAAATCAGATTGACTACATCCTTTGCAGCCAAAGGTGGCGGACATCCATCCAGTCGGTGAAAACAAGACCTGGGGCTGACTGTAGCTCAGATCACGAACTTCTTATTGCCCAATTTAGAATAAAACTAAAGAGATCAGGGAAAATACACAGACCAGTTAGATATGATCTCACTAACATTCCTAGCGAATATACAGTGGAAGTGAAGAACAGATTTGAAGGACTAGATTTAGTAAACAGAGTCCCAGAAGAACTATGGACAGAAGTCCGCGACATTGTTCAGGAGGCGGCAACAAAGTACGTTCCAAAGAAAAAGAAAACCAAGAAAGCAAAATGGTTGTCTGCTGAGACACTGGAAGTAGCCCAAGAAAGGAGGAAAGCAAAAGGAAACAGTGAAAAGGGGAGATATGCCCAGTTAAATGCGCAATTCCAGAGGTTAGCCAGAAGAGATAAGGAACTATTTTTAAATAAGCAATGCATGGAAGTGGAAGAAGACAACAGAATAGGAAGGACAAGAGACCTCTTCCAGAAAATTAGAAACATTGGAGGTAAATTTCAGGCAAAAATTGGTATGATAAGAAACAAAGATGGCAGGGACCTAACAGAAGCTGAAGAGATCAAGAGAAGGTGGCGAGACTATACAGAAGATCTGTATAGGAAGGATAACAATATCGAGGATAGCTTTGACAGTGTGGTGAATGAATTAGAACCAGACATCCTGAGGAGTGAGGTTGAATGGGCCTTAAGAAGCATTGCTAACAACAAGGCAGCAGGAGATGATGGGATCCCAGCTGAACTGTTTAAAATCTTAAAAGATGATGCTGTCAAGGTGATGCATGCCATTTGCCAGCAAATATGGAAAACACAAGAATGGCCATCAGACTGGAAAAAATCAACTTATATCCCCATACCAAAAAAGGGAAATGCGAAAGACTGCTCAAACTTCCGTACAGTGGCCCTTATTTCTCATGCCAGTAAGGTAATGCTCAAGATCCTGCAAGGAAGACTCCAGCAATACATGGAGCGAGAGTTGCCAGATGTTCAAGCTGGGTTTAGAAAAGGCAGAGGAACGAGAGACCAGATTGCCAATATCCGCTGGATAATGGAGAAAGGCAGGGAGTTTCAGAAAAACATCTACTTCTGCTTCATTGACTATTCTAAAGCCTTTGACTGTGTGGATCATAATAAATTGTGGCAAGTTCTTGGTGGGATGGGCATACCAAGCCACCTTGTCTCTCTCCTGAGGAATCTGTACAAGGACCAAGTAGCAACAGTCAGAACTGACCACGGAACAACAGACTGGTTCAAGATTGGGAAAGGCGTACGGCAAGGCTGCATACTCTCACCCAACCTTTTTAACTTGTATGCAGAACACATCATGCGATGTGCGGGGCTGGATGAATGCAAAGCTGGGGTGAAAATTGCTGGAAGAAACATTAACAACCTCAGATATGCAGATGACACCACTCTGATGGCCGAAAGCGAGGAGGAGCTGAGGAGCCTTCTAAACAAGGTGAAAGAAGAAAGCGCAAAAGCCGGGTTGCAGCTAAACGTCAAAAAAACCAAGATTATGGCAACAAGAATGATTGACAACTGGAAAATAGAGGGAGAAACCGTGGAGGCCGTGACAGACTTTGTATTTCTAGGTGCAAAGATTACTGCAGATGCAGACTGTAGCCAGGAAATCAGAAGACGCTTACTTCTTGGGAGGAGAGCAATGTCCAGTCTCGATAAAATAGTGAAGAGTAGAGACATCAGACTGGCAACAAAGATCCGCCTAGTCAAAGCCATGGTATTCCCTGTAGTCACCTACGGATGTGAGAGCTGGACCTTAGGGAAGGCTGAGCGAAGGAAGATAGATGCTTTTGAACTGTGGTGTTGGAGGAAAGTGCTGAGAGTGCCTTGGACTGCGAGAAGATCCAACCAGTCCATCCTCCAGGAAATAAAGCCCGACTGCTCACTGGAGGGAAAGATACTAGAGACAAAGTTGAAGTACTTTGGCCACATCATGAGGAGACAGGAAAGCCTAGAGAAGACAATAATGCTGGGGAAAGTGGAAGGCAAAAGGAAGAGGGGCCGACCAAGGGCAAGATGGATGGATGGCATCCTTGAAGTGACTGGACTGACCTTGAGGGAGCTGGGGGTGGTAACGACCGACAGGGAGCTCTGGCGTAGGCTGGTCCATGAGGTCACGAAGAGTCGGAGACGACTGAACGAATGAACAACAACAACAACATAAGATAAACTTATCGTAGGGTTTTCTTGGTGATATTTGTTCAGAAGGGTTTGTCTTTGCCTTCATCTGAGCTTAAGAACACATAGCTTGCCCAAGATGAATTTCCATGGCTGAATATAAATTTGAATCCTAGTCTCCAAAGTTATAGTTCAGTGCTCAAAACATCTACACCACACTGGTATATACAGAGTATACTGGAAGAGATATCTATACTTCAGCTCAATTGCAATATTTCCAATATTTCATTCCAGCCTATGGATCATTTTGGTTGCCCTTCTCTACATTTCTCCCATTTGTACTATATCTTATTGGAGGTACAACATCTAGAAAAGTAAATGGGTATTTGAAACATAGGCTCCAGCCTAGATGATATGCAGGCTTAATCCAATTGGAAACTGACAGTGTGAAGATTCACACTAGAGCTGGTGCACTGGATTACAACATTGTACATGTAGTACCAGAGGTTGTGCAAAACATTGCATTCACTGAAGATCCAAGCAGGTGACAACACTTCTACTTGCTTGCCTGCAGCCCCGTTATGGTGGTACACCTTGGCATATCTGAGTTACAGACAGACTTGGAAGGGGAAGCATGGCAGAAGAATGTTGGCACTGATTTGTGCCCCACCAATAATCTGGGACCTCAGAGTATTTACCGATCTGGGACATTCTGTGATTTCCCTGCTAAGGGTGCATCTATACTATAGAACTATTGCAGTTTGACATCATTTCAATTGCCACGGCTCAATGTTATGGAATGCTGGGAGCTGTAGTTTGGTGAGACATCACTCTTTGGAAAACAATGCTAAAGATCTTGTAAAACTTCAGTTCCAAAGATTCTATAGTATTATGGCATGGCAGTTAAAGCGGTGTCAAACTGCATTAATTCTACAGTGCCCAAACTCAAAATGCACCCAAACTCAAAAACTGAATTGTGGTCTCCCTACTTTAATATTACACTCTACGTATCAGCTTCTCATTTCTGTTTCTTCATATGTTGTCGTTGTCATTGTTGTTTGTATGTTGGCCATTACATTTCTCACCCCTCGTCTCTTGTGTGTTCTTTGTGTTCGCAAACTGCAAAAGGAAAGAAGAGCAACAAGCATATATTGTCATCATAACTATAGCATCCAATGTTTATCATTAGCCATTCTGATTTTTTTTTAGCTGCATAACTAACAAATGGCTAAATCCTTCCTTTTTCATAAACCTAAATGTCATGGGTGGCATCTGCAGCTGTCTCCAGTTCTAAATTGTTATGTATGCAAAGCAGTTCTACTGGAATTATGGCCTGTATTGTTTTTTAATGTCAGGATTAGTATTTATTATTTGTTTGGTGCCAACAGCACGTAAGTATCTGAGATGCCCTTCCCTCAGAAAAGCATTGCTGTTTCTCAGGAGGTGCCAATGCTGATGTATAAAACAGTGCAGTGATAGCAACTCTTGGTGTTTATAATAACATCCTGCACCTCTTTATTACTTTCCATCAAAGTACTTAACAAACATGAATGAATTAAGGATGACATTTCAGAAAATGACTGCTAATTGTCGACACCTAGCTTGAGGCGCTGTGTGGATCTCTTTGCAGACATGTTAAATACCTTAAGCCCTAACCAATTGGCTGCAGGTGAAAAGTTTGATCTCACTGAAGTCGTACATGTGAACAAGTAAAAGCATTATGTTCAGTGTTCAATCTGAAAAACTGAAACATGAGACTTGAGGGAGGCACAAATGCACAGGGCTGGATTAACAGTGATGCTAAGTACATTGCAGACTAGGATGCTAGATTAATTAAGAAAGGTGCTATGGCTCAATACATGGTCAAGAGTCTGGAAGCCCCCCAATGCTGTTGAGCTATAACTCCAAGCAGACATAGTCAAAATTGCCAGTGGTGAGTACCAGGCCCGTAGCCAGGATTTCAATTTGGGGGGGGGGTGAGCTTTTTCAGGGGGGTTTCGGGGGGGCTGAGTTTGGGGGGGGCTGAGTATGAGTGAAAGAGGGTCTACCCTAGGAAACCTTTTGTATCGTTACCCCAATACCCCCATGCATATGGGATATATTGAGTATGGTGATCAGATCATGATATGAATAAACATAACAGTTTAAATAATGCACCAGTAAGGCCTTTTCGCGAACCACCATGAGAATTTCGGGGGTGGGGGGGGCTGAAGCCCCTCAAGCCCCCCCCCCTCCCCCCGGCTACATGCCTGGTGAGTACACAAGAAGTTGAATGCAATAACTAAGGTAGCATCACAAATATTTCCATACAAGCCTCCAACAATTTCCTTTTATTTTAGGCCAATCAAATCCTCATGCCTTTTTTTAAAAAACAGTTATTAAAGCATCCCATTCCCTTGTTTCCAAACCCATGTAAATACTGCTATAGAAGAGGTTTTCTTCTTTGAAACTGTCAAAATTCGATTCTCCTGATAAAACGGTGAAAAGGTCTGTGATGTAGTGAACTTTGAGGTACAAAATTTGTTTGTACGTCTATATGCCTTCAAACCACTTGTCAATTTATGGTGGTCCTATAATTTCATATACATTTTTAAGGTGATGAATACTCAGAAGTGGTTTTTCTAGTTCCTTCCTATGAAATATAGCCTATAGCACTTGACCGTGGAGGTTTAGGCAGAGCTTTACCCCTATGGGAGGCATAGTGAGATAAGAGGCAAACCCCCACAAGATTACAATTTTCACAGTTTGTATTAATAAGCAAGTGACAGAGACAGTGACAAACTATGTATTTCTAGGCACAAAGATTACTGCAGATGCAGATTGCAGCCAAGAAATCAGAAAATGTTTACTTCTTGGGAGGAGAGCAATGAACAATCTCCATAAAATAGTGAAGAGTGGCAACATTTTAAATTGTTTTAAATTGTTTTAAATTGTTTTTAAATTGTGTTTGATTTTAGCCTGTTCTTGTAAGCCGCTCCGAGCCCCAGGGGAGTGGCGGCATATAAGTTCAAATAATAAATAAATAAATAAATAAACAAACAAACAGACAAACATCACACTGGCAACAAAGATTCCAATAGTTAAAGCAATTGTATTTCCCGTAGTAACCTATGGATGTGAGAGCTGGACCATAAGGAAGGCTGAGCAAAGGAAGATAGATGCTTTTGAGCAGTGGCATTGGGGAAAAATTCTGAGAGTGTTTTGGACCACAAAAAGATCAAACCAGTCCATACTTTAGGAAATAATGCCCAGCTGCTGACTGGAGGGAAGGATAATAGAGGCAAAGATAAAGTACTTTGGCCAGTTAATGAGAAGACAGGAAAGCATGGAAAAGATAATGATGATGGGGCAAATGGAAGAAAAAAGGAAGAGGGGCCAACCAAGGGCAAGATGAATGGATATTATCCTTGAAGTGACTGGCTTGACCTTGAAGGAGCTGGGGGTGGCGACAATTGACAGGGAACTCTGATGTGGGCTGGTCCATGAGGTCACAAAGAGTCAGAAGCGACTAAATGAATATACAACAACAAAATTAATAAGTATGTGGAGTGTAGCCACGAAGGGAACAAAATAAGAATATTCTTTCCCAAGTACAAATTCTGGCCCAAATGAAATTTTCCTTCTATTTCATGACTTTTAGTTTGCAATAATTTAAAAATTCAGTTGGGCATTGTAGTTTGGGCATCCAGAGGGGGCAAGCAGAGTTACAAGGGATGTTTATGGAGCAAACCAAAACAGTTGTATTGCATTAAAAACAAACAAACAAAACACAAAGTTTGCAGACTTGGTATTCTATTAAAAGTCCTTTGACCAGTAGCAGGCCGCTTGGAGTTGCTGCAAGAAGGTCCTCCATTGTGCATACACTGCAAATAAACACATTCAAGGTGTGGACTTTTTTCGATGCCCCACTCTAACTAATTAGGGAACTGAAGGAAATTTTCATTGGGGAAGCATAGATTCTTATTTGGATAGGGCAATGTCATAATTTACTGTAGCTGTGCCATGATAAATATTCACCTCTGTCCATTTTTGTTTGTGCACGTCAGCAACATGGACCCTGGGATAAAGGTTTACAACTGTAAGGAAATCTGAGCTATGGTATTTTGGCTTTATGTATAATGCTCCATTGAAAAGCCCTCATGGGATCTTATATTCTTCATGAACAACACTGGTGACTCTACTTCATTTTTTAGCCAAAAAAAAAAAAAAACAATGGGTGTGATTCACACTATCTAGTTTACCCGATAAAGTAAACAAAATGCTTTAGGTTTGCTGTGGAGTCTCGAGAATAAAATTGCAGAATTCTAAGAACTCTCTTCTCATTTTATGCAAGGAATATGCAAAATGTTTTTTAGAAGCAGTGGGCCAGGGTGAAAGATAGAGAGTTTTGATGAGGCACTCAGGCTTGTATTGTCTCACATGCTGTGGAGCAAAGAGTTCTAACTTTATAGCATGTGTTCTGAGTGCTTGGGCAGAGACAAACTGTTCTCTCTTGATGGCTCTACATTACTGCCATTGTTAGTCAGTCAATATAAAGTACTCTTGGAGGAGCAGCAGATGTCATATAATGGGGAGGGAAGTAGGACACCTGGATTCATTACTATCTCCATGTGATTGACTACTTGTGCTGTGTATAAAAGAAAGGAACTGCGATGGTGAATGCCAGCATACTGGCATGACAGCCCGTACAGGCATATGTTATAGGAATGCATATCAACCTGCCTGTGCATGGTGAACAATGCTGCAGGGAGTGTCTGCTTTGATGGCCTCTGTAATGAGGGGCCAGATTTCAGTGCGGGTGCTGGGTACTAAATCACTGCACATGATCGGCTACAACTATAGGAAATTGAAGACCATTTGATCCCAACAATGAACTCCCTAAGGGTTTTTACATTGTGACCAACCTTCCTACCTCAATACAGTGTGAACTTTACATGTCACTTCAAGGGCTTGGTAGGAATTTTCTTCCTTTACTCCCCCCCCCCCCTTCCCACCAGCTAGTCCATACTGTATCTGTGGGACACTGATGATTGGCTAAGGATGGAGTCAGGAAATACATTGTCACTGGTAGGTGGCAGGGAGGAATATAAGAGTTCAGTATATACTTTTTGGTGAAGAGTCGGGTGCTTGAATGGCCTCTTTAGGTCCTAAGACCTGAGCTGATGTGTGAAGTCTGCCAGAACTGACCTGGGGTTTGCTCTTTCTTATAAAGTCCTGGGACTTGTGAGAGAAAGATTGTTCTGGGTTTGCCTTCCAATAAATGGCCAGCCAAGGTAGACATTGGACTGCCCTCATATTAAAGTGTTTTGCCCAAAGGAGGTCCTGCTCTTGGTCCCACCTCCTTCACAGGTGCGATTGGTGGAGTGAGGGACAAGACATTCTCAGTGGTGATCCCTCGGCTATGGAAATTCCTCCCCAGCAAAATCAGGTCATCCTCCTCCCTCTGAGTCCTGACCTTCAGGAAGAAAGTAAAAACATGACTCTGGGACCAAGCTTTTGTCCAATAGTGCTGTGCCATAACTAAAGTAAACTTATGTGCAATAACGATCTAAACGGACTTTGACTATGCCCTCAGATTACGTGATTTTAGAATTGTGTTTAATATTTTATTGTTTTAATTTTGTTTTAATGTACATGTCTATTTTATTGTCTGTTGACAGCATCAAATTGCTGCCAATTGAAGGCCCCTTTGGCATTGAGAAGGGCAGGATACAAATATAGTAAGTAAATAAATAAGATTGAGGAGGTTGTGATCTTATCTTAGATGGATTCAAATCAGGTTGCTTCCCACTCTTTTGCTCACAGTGAGACACAACCCACTTAAGTAAATCTATAGACCAATTAAAATGGTTCTTTTTTAACCCAGTATTATGTATCTGGTTAATTTTGTGGTTGTCAATTCAACTCATCTTGGTTTCAGATGGAACAGGGGGAAGCATTCTGAATAAACCCATATGTTTTAAGACTATATTTTCTTTATTTTTGAACTACAACTCCCAGAATCCTCCAGTCATCTCCCACCCTTCTTACTTAAATATAGTCTCCATCCAACTCCAGCTTTGCTACTCTCTTTTGTGATCCCTCAGATTTCCATTCCCTTCTATAATCATCTATGACTTTAAAATATGCTCAAAACTTGCATTGCAAATGTATTTCAGAAGAAGCTTTTAAATTTATTTCCACTTACACACACACACTTCTTATTTAATATGTTTTTTGAGCCAAAACATTCAGCATGACATCCAGAGACATGAAAAGTCTGATGGAAAGAAAGCTTCACTGCTATCTGCTAATTAGTCTTGAGACACACAGCTCAAGTCGGTTTGTATCTGAATTTGTAAATACTAAATTAATCTAGCATCTCTAATCCTGGTTCTTACAAGAGTAGAGCACAAATTTACATAGCACAGTAGACGAATCGCCCAAAAAGAAATGTGAGATGCAGTTTTGATTGATGGAGTCACAGGCTTAGAATTTGCCATACCACCCAGATCTCTTTCCACTTCAACATACAGACTTAGAAATGCCAAACATTTCTCAAGAAAGAAAAACTACTCCAAAAAATAATTTGAAATATGATCTTTCTTTTGCCCTCTTCACCACTGGCTCCGAGCCTGGATTGTAATTTATCAGAGTCAGCAACCTTATGATTCCACCAGGGCTATAGGGAAAAAGTAGGTGCTTGTCTCTCAAACATTCTGCTATATTCCGGAATTATGCAGCAGAGAGAGGGTCATGGTTTCATTCAGGTGATCTGAAATGCATAGAGGTAATTTCATGGAGCAGGCTGAAGCCTGAGTAATTGCATGATTTATGCTCTTGATGAAAGCCAACCTGACAACGGCGAAAGCCACAGGAGCCTGGAATTGCCCCAGCCTTCTGAAGAGCCATGCACATTATGGCAGCTGTTCAGCCATTACCTGCCATCCTGCCGTGGTTGCCTGCTATCCTGAGCAAGAATTTCAGAATGCTTCTGATGTTATTTTTATTCCACCACAGTATTTCCCTGATGCTTAAGTTACCCTTTGAAATTTTAATTCTTCTAAGTGAGTTTAACACCAGCAGGGAATGGTGGATTGACAGCTCTGGGCAGCAGGGTTTTCTGAGCTTCCCTAGAGACACACTGTTCCTGGAAGAGAGGCATCTCCCTCTGCTGCAGATGTGATCTACAATCTAATTGGAAAGTCCATCTCTATCCATGCATCACGCTGTGTTGCGATGTTTACGGAGCACATTAATTTCAATAAACAACTGCTGTGGGTCAGAGCTTTCCCACTGTCTTCCCCAGCCTAATCCTCCAAAATCCAAATCAGTTTGTTTCAGCAACTGATGGAGATCAGAGAAGATATTGGAATCTTACATTCAGCTGGATATTGGTGGATATTTCAAGATAATATTGTTCCATGATGCATAACTCTTTTCCCACCCACCCTCATGTCATGAATTGCACAACATAACACAATTTTTATTTATGGGCTATAAATGCCATTTCCTAATTGGTTATATCATAAAAACATGAAAAAAGTTTATTAAACTTCAAGAACTTTGTTTTTGCAGGACATCCTGCAGCACATTTTTCAATGAATATTTCATCGGGTCTCAACTAATTCACATAGTTTGTGGCAGCCACAAAAATGAAATGTCTGGAGTGTAATAACTACTTTCAATGTGAGTACTGCACTGTACAATTAACCGGGAATAACACTTTCAAATCAGGAACAGAAAATGTTTCAAATGTTATTACATAGTGTTATCAAACAGATTTTGTATGCTGCTTACAAACATGATAGAAACATGGGAACAGATGTTATAGCGGATGGATGAGAGTGTGTATTATGAATTAAAATATGTTTATGAACTGTCAGTTTCACTCTCAACCTACTTGATGACATTGGCAAATCTTTTCTTTAACTTCTTTCTAAAAGAATCATTTACATGATACAGTGGGAAAGTGAAGCAATTTGTACCTTGAAAAATACTGTCTTGTGATAATTATGAGAAACAATGACAATATGTAGCAGATTTTGCCATGCAAATGCACAACTGTTGTACTTATGTTTCACTAGAAGCAAAGATGGCTATATTAAGGTTGTCATCATACTTTGGACATATCATGAAACAACTTGACTCTCTGGAAAACATTATAATGCTTGATAAAATGGAATGCAATAGGAAAAGAAAGAAACCAAATTACAGGTAGATTGATTCAATCAAGAAATCCATGTCCCTCAGTTGGCAGTTTTTGAACAAGGCAGTTGATGATTAATGGCCTTGGGATCTCTCATATATAAATCAACTTAACAGCAAATAATTACAACTGCCTTACTCTTTTTCTTCAATCCCCTCTGATTTGATCCCTGTTCATCTGTTGAGTGTAAGCAAGCAAACTATAAGTATGTTCATGCAGGGGCCCACAAGCTATGTTCCGACACCTTCTGAATAATTGGAAGATATTTGAATTATGCAGTCACTTCAACCCTAATCCCCATTTACTGAGAAATAGTTACTGCAGTTGACAGGGATCTGTTCTCTTGTCACTTGGGAAGGAATTGATTGATATCCCAACATCTGTCATGTCTGATCTCTAGTATAACAAGTAGAAGGGGATTGCCTGTTGCATCTCCCTTTTATTGCAGAGTAAATGGGGTGTGATGGACTTTCATAGCCCCAACACATCTCCTAAACTAGGTTCATGGAATCACAGAGTTGGAAGTTACCACAAAGGCCAATCAGTCCAACCCCCTGCCATACAGGAATACACAATCAAAACATTCCTGACAGATAGCCATCTGTTTGAAACCCTCCAGAGAAGGACACTCCCCAATACTCCAAGTCTGCGTATTACATTATCCAAGGGTTCTTACTATCACTTAAGTCTTTCTAAAGTTTAGAAAGAATGTTTTTTTCTCCCCTGTAGTTTGAATTCATTGTTCCATGTCCTAGTCCCTGGAGAAGCAGAAAACAAACTGGCTCTCCCTTCAAAATTAGATCCTTTCAAATACTTAAATATAGCTATCATGTCACAATCACAATCGCATAACTGTAGGTTATGCACTCATAACTGCCCTAGAGGATTCTGGCCAATGATAACAGCTTAACATTCATAGCACTTCGCTTCCAAGTGTTTGAAGTATTTTGAATACATTATCCCAACAAATTTTACAATGGTCCCTGAAAGGCATAATCCCCTTATTATGGAATGGCTTGTTCAAAGTCATCTAGTAACTTCTTAGTCCAAGTAGAATTTGAAAAAGGGCCTTCCTTGTACATGGGTCACATTCTAATCTACTATGCTACTTTAGCTTTCAGATAACTTTTTCTCATACTACTTTTTATCTGTCACCCTGAAATGTGTGTATAAGAGTACTGAGAAATTATTTCACCCACTTTTCTGTGGTAGAGATGAGCAGATGGCCCTGTTTCTGTAGCATTATTGTTCTGTGAGTTGGCTTCACCCTGTGTTCCACTCCACGTGCCGTCTGGTATGACTTAGAGAATATCTAGAATTCATAAAATTAATTTTGTACTTGGCACATGCATAGTTGGCTGAAGTTGTAGATTCTATTTAATTATTTAACCTTTGCTTGTCCACATGACACCTAAATAAAAACAACTGCAGCCAGGAAGACGTTTGCTTCTTGGGAGGGGAGCAATGACCAATCTAAATAAAATAGTGAAGAGTAGAGACATCACGCTGGCAACCAAGATCTGCATAGTTAAAACAATGGTATTCCCCATAGTAACCTACGGATATGAGAGCTGGACCATAGGGAAGTTTGAGTGAAGGAAGATAATGCTTTTGAACTGTGGTGTTGGAGAAAAGTTCTGAGAGTGCCTTGTACCATGAGAAGATCCAACCAGTCCATACTTCAGGAAATAAAGCCTGACTGCTCATTGGAGGGAAGGATATTAGAGGCAAAGGTGAAGTACTTTGGCCACATAATGAGAAGACAGGAAAGCTTAGAGAAGACAATTGTGCTTGGGAAAATAGAAGGAAAAAGGAAGAGGGCCCGTCTAAGGGCAAGATGGATGGATAGTATCCTTGAAGTGACTGGCTTAATCTTGAAGGAGCTGGGGGTGGTGATGGACGGCAGGGAGCTCTGGCGTGGGCTGGTCTGTGAGGTCAGAAGTGACTGAACAAATAAACAAACACACCAATTTGCTTAGAAACCATAAAAAGGTGAACTTCCAAATACAAATCGAAATTAAACAGAACAGAATGGGAGAGGGAACCAAGTGAATAATTCACAATCCAAAGCACCCTGACACAAAATGTAATTTTGGATCTCAAGGAATGCCTTTTCTCCCATTTGAGTCTGCTCTCCATGTAGCGAGTTCATTGTACACATTTATTTATTTATGTATTTATTTACAGTATTTATATTCCGTTCTTCCCACCCCGAAGGGGACTCAGAGTGGATCACAGAACACATGTATGGCAAACAATCAATGTCGTTATACATTCCATCATATGTAGGTATCTGAAGTCCAAAACAATCTCTGGTATTTTGGGGCCCCATCCTCACTACCATATAATGCTTTTTCAACTGGATTATATGGTCAGTATAGACTCAGTATTGAATTGCATTGAACTGGTTTATGTTAATCTGCACTGCCATATAATCTAGTTCAGTGGTTCTCAACCCGTGGGTTCCCAGATGTTTTGACCTTCAAATCCCAGAAATCCTAAAAGCTGTTAAACTGGCTGGGATTCCTGGGAGTTGTAGGCCAAAACACTTGGGGGACCCAGAGGTTTAAAGCCACTGATCTAGTTCAATGCATTTCACTTGCAGTCTGAAACTGGATTATATGGCAGTGTACATGGGGCCTTGGTTGCTACTCTGAAATTTTCAAATGCTGTTCTGCAAGTTGTTCAGTTCACTCTGGCCCTATCTACATTGCCATATCATGAAGCTTCATAATGTATTTACCTGCACTGCACTGCACTGCATTATATGGCAGTGTAGATGGGGCCTCTGGCTCTCATCCTCTTCTGGAAACAGGTACTATTGGGATGTATTCTTCCTTTGGAAAATAGTCCCAGTTTAATTATTTTCTACTTAATGGTGTTGAACTGATAAGTGTGTGATTTTTCTTTATACACATCCTAAATCTGCTGTTAGGCGTTTGCTTTAATTGATTTGTGTACCGTTTTGGAAACTATCATTAAAAATAGTTTATAACCTTGGTGATTAAGGAAGAGCAGCAGTTTACAGACCAAACACAGGGTTTTACTCCATCATTTTGGGATTAGACATTCCCAAAATGTCTAATCTCCAAAACAACCGTCTACTCCTGTTTTTAAAAAAATTAATACAGAAAGAACTATCAGCATCAACTTCCTTTCTGCTATATTTTTCCAGACCTACTAGAGTTAGAAAACTGGAAGCAAAATGAAGAAACAGAAATGTGAAAAGATACCTGTATCAAACTCTTTGAGAAGAATATAAGAATAACTTCAATGGATCAGATCAAGCATGCTTCTTACTGTGCTCACAAGTAGAGCAAAGGGGTGGCATTATTCTTCAGCTATTAATCCTGAGCATTTCTTATTTAATACATCTTTCTAATTGCTGTGAAGAATTTTATACTCTTCTGCCATCTTCCCCTTTATGTGGTGTTTTCTAAACTAAATAGCTCCAAAGACATCTCTCAGGAAAAAAAAACAAGAAGAAATGTTGCATAGTAGTAATACAGCTAGGACCACTTTGCAAACAAGATCAAGCAATTTGAAATCTTCAAATCCAGGGAGAAATTCAGATGGGATGAATTCTGTAAGTGAGTCTGAACGGTTTCAATAGCCAAACAACAAATCTGAGACATATGTTTGTCAGAACAGTTTCAGTTAGATTTGCCAGACAGGCCTCTGACTAGTCGTTTGGCATGTGTTGCTTCTTTTCTTTTTCTGTTTGTTATTTCTTGCACATTCATTTTAGCCATAGGCTATAACAATAAGCCATATTGACTAAGTTTGGCCTCTTCAGCCATTTTCCAGATGCTTAACCCCCTGCAAATCTTTTTTTTTTTCCCAAAAAGGGAATAGCAACATCAGAAATATCCCTATCCATCTGTGAGCTGCCGTTCCAGTATTACTTTTGAATTACCATAGCAGTTTACATTCTCTCTGTGGCCTGCAGATGGGTTTGGTTGAATTATAGTTTAGGAAGGATTTAGTCCATAATCTTAACCACTCTAGAACACTCTGTCCTATGCTTTATATTGCAACTGAGGATAAGTATGCAGCCCTTAGCAGATAACAGTATTGTATTTGTACTGTGAGCTGCAAGATGAGTGTTGTCCGTCTCCTTTGGCCTTTTGAGCAGCTAGTCATGTTGTCAATCTTTTCTAAGGCTCCCACTATTCCACTAAACAAACAGGAGGATGTTCTTGACTTCTCTTCAAGACATGGTGCAGTTAACTCACTACAGCTAGACCAGAGATACGGTTTTACCATCTCATCTGCATTTTATGAGAACTAGATGGCAAATGTTGCCCATATATAATCCATGCACATTTGTGCATATGTGCAAGAAAAGAAAAAAAAAGTGCGATGTATATTTTAGATTTTGTGTTGGGGTTTTAATTAAACAGAACATTAGGTTAATGAAAACAATAGAGAGGAGGCTTTTAGGAGATTGAGAAATTCTCCAAATATGGCACAAAATTACTCAGTTGTGAATATGAGAGGACACACATGATCTCCCAGAGTTTTCCACATGCTCTCCTCTTCCAATAGCACTTTCACCCCCAGTGATTAACCATGAGAGCAAGGGATTTTCATCTGAAAATGGACTCTCCAGAGAGCCAGCAAGATGATTCCTTGTTGCACCACAAGCATAACTCTCCAGAAAACCCAGCAGTTGCCTGTTCTGGGTCCTCAGTGTGATGTAATGTTGGCAGCCAGAGAGAATCATGCCAGCTCTTTTCCTGTTAGAATATTTATATATCTGGAATTCATTCATTTATTCATTCATTCAGGATTACAACTTACAAAATCTCTCAACCAGAAAAGTCCAGAGGAAGTGTGGGCTCTGCAGCCTGACAGATGCTAGAAGCTATAGTCTAAAATAAAAATTGCCCAAGCTATTCTCAGGGCCCTTCCATGTAATGACATGTACCAGCAACAAGTGCTGGTTTTGGGCACACAAAAGATGCCATAAGCCATCTCAGTAGCTGGGGAATGGCCACACAGCCCAGCCACGCCAATGCTGTTTCAGCAGAGAATAGCATGGGCATCATTTCCCAATCTCACACCAGAAGCGACTTGCACCTGACAACACACAAAAAATATTCCCACTCTCCTTGTACCGTATTCACCCCCCAATACTATATTAAAACATGCCTTGCTATTCCTGATTCTTGTGCCATTGGGAAGCAATGGACCTTTGCAGGAGGAGAGGGCTTACTTCTCCATCGGTCTGTCACTTCCTAATTATGCAAGAATCTGGAAGTAGAGACCATGCAGCAATGGGAAGGCATGCTTTTAGATAGTTTTTTTTAATCAGCTGCAAAGAAACTTGAGAGGCACTGCCATCTCATCTCTATGGGCTGCCTGATTCTGAGGAGTGTGGATTGGCTGTGGGGACAACATCTGGGATTGAACATGATGACCCGAGATGGCAGTCTCCACTACCAGAACACCAGCAAAGGACCAGATCTTTCTATAACATCCAGATATTTGCTGCTGTTTTTTAACATAGAGTCAAGCTGAATTAAAAGGCTTTCCCTGGGTTGCAACACATTAGCCTTAGTGTGTTGTTTCAATGCCGAAGGCTAATATGAATGCTACACTAGATTAGTCTTCCTCTTCACAGTTCTAACTAATATTTTACTTTGGAGGAGAGGACATGTACAAAATAAGAAAACAAACAGCAGTGGTGAACAAGAATGATGGTAGCTGACACTACTTGCTGTCCCTGCTTGGGAAACAAGAAATATGAAGAAGAGGATCAATATCCTGCTGCATTGGGTTTGTTTTTAATCAGTGCAAGACAGGCTAAAACAGGCAGAGCAAAGAATTCAAACATGCCTAATAGTGTCAGAGGAAGTGGTGGGCTTACTCATCTACCTTTGGTACAAAAAGTTTTATGAATGCCTCTCATTTTTCAGCCTGTGAAATATTGATGGATATGGGGTCTAAATATCCTAAAGACATAAGATCTTGTCCTCATTAGTATCTGGATAGGAAATGATCAACAAATGTCAGGTGCTGTAAGCTATATTTCAGAACAAGGAACTTGCCTAATTGCTTTTAAAGTAAAATGTTAAATTCAAGGGCTCATGATATGCCAACAGGCAATATGAGGGTGCACACACATACAACAAATAAGCTTGCTTCTGTCAGGCAGGCCCACTACCTAAACACAATCCGAGATCAGCATTTCTCACTCACGACACAGAAATAAATGGATGGGAATTCTAGTGCCCTAGTGTAGGCATTTATTATGATTGTACTTGGAGACAAAAAAACATGTTTTGTATGGATGATAGTGCATAACAATGTAATGGTCTTATTCTAGCATAAGGGCAATTGTCCCATAGAAACAGTGTACTTTGGTGGTAACTTTCTGTTATGATGCTAGTTTGTGCGTGGCTTGTGCCACATCATAGTCTGTCAGGGCGCTAGGAAAGAAGCAATGGTTATCAGAATTTTAATATGAAATTGATAGATGCTATTTAATCATCCCCTTTTTCTTTGCATTATGTTTTTATCATCTGTCATAATGTTAAGGTTCCCTTTCCCAGTGGAAGAATCCATCATATAAATATAGCCAGGGTTGGTGGCAGGGTACCAATATTTTCTGCCCACATACATGTACATGTATACACATTTTCATATAATGCCATTTATACATATGGTGAGGTCCAATAGGGTAGAAATCTAATTTATGCTAGAGATGTAAAACAATGTTCACCAATTGTGTCATCACAGCAAGGGCATTAACACACGGAGATTTCGCATGTCAAAATTACAATTTATCATAATTCAGAACTTTTAAAATAAAAAAATGGAACTTGGACTATGTACAAAAGTTTGGTGTTGTACAGGAAATATTTTGCAAAAATATCTTGAATTGAAAACATTTTTGAATGTGTCAGAAAAATATCATAATCCACCCAGAAGGGAATTTATGCATTTTGTTTGCATACAGGTTCAAAAAAGAAGAAATATACCATATACACCTCTACTTTTGATCTATACAGTGATTATATTTTATGAGTGTTGTTATGCAGCGAGTGTTTTATTCCAGCGACCTAACACCCAAAAACCCAGGTGCAAAATAATCCCAGACCAATAGTCAAAGTAAACAAAAAATCTTTACTCTCTTAACTTTGCAGAGATGAAACAAAACTGGCAATGCTGCACACAAAAACCAGCAGTGCAATATATTTACACAGTCTTTGTAATATGCATAAAATAAAGCATCTTCTAAGCAGCAAATGGGAAATCAAAACAACCTGAAGTAAATAGCCATTTCACCATCAGCATCTCCTGCTGGTACTCCACACTGGTGAAACAGAACTCCAGCAGCAGCCCACCCAAAATCCAGCACCCACCACACTGTATTCAAAAACCTCAAACAGTTATAGCCCCTTGGGAGTGGCACAAGATTGTTGCTTGGCCTACTTAGTCAGCTGAACAAGATAATTACAAAAAATAAGGTTATTCTTCACCCATATATTGTGTCCTGCAAGGACTTTACCATAACAAGTGTTGGGGGTTCTAGTACTTCATTTTGCTTCCTCTGGAGGTAAAGCTCTGTGGTAAAGAAGCCCTTGGACAATTATTTGCAACTAAATATTCTGACATGAATATCTGATTTTTACAGAATTGTGTAAGACAATTGGATCTGGAAAAAAACAAAGCAAAGTAGAATGCCATTATTTAGGGTTCAGCCATCCTTAATATCTTCTTCTAAGATTCCCTATGCAATTCCCTTGGTTTTCCATTTTACCTGCCATTTGACAGCCATCCAGTCTTTTGTCTTCTTTAAATATACTTTGCCCCTGTTTTGATTTTCCTGGGATCAGGTTTATCATTTTCCTCACTAGACTAGAAAGATGAGTATTTTTGAAACTTTGGGGTACCTCATTCCTCATCTTTTCTGTCTGGGATTGGTGCCATTATGGATATACAAGACATTGGAACACTGAGTTCCCTACTACCGGCATTAGATGAATTTTGTTTACTCATTTCAGACCCATTATATTGGGTTCAACACAAGGTAGCTTTTGTTGTATGTTGAAGGCCTACTATGAAACCCTTCCTCTTACCAGTTAATCAGACTCATTTTTCTTGTGATTAGACCAACATTTTACTAGGGCTCACCGCGCCACCAATTTCTCCTCACTTATTAGATTAATAGAGCAAGGTTGGGGCTTAGGGAGGGATTGAGGAAATATAAACTAAGCTAGAAATTGGAGATATGGCTTATATCAACAATTAACGGGCTGAAGCATAATTCAATTAGAAATTAAATTGGAAAAAATAAACCATAATAATAAAAGGGTGATTTGCGTGTTGATTAAAGTGAAAACATGCAGTCATTAGCCTGTATTTAAATCTTATTAGCTGGGAGGTTGTGCAGTGCCTTACCATTAACCTGCTGAGTGCCTGCTGAGAGCATGCCTCAAATGGTTTGGATATGCTTGTGACAGGTGCAGAAAGTCAAGCTCAATGCAGGTCACAAATGTTGAAGGCAAACAGATGCTCAAAACTGCATAATCCTAAAAATACTGCTTTCCCAGTGTGATTTGCAAGCCTTCTGGTGATGGTTTTGGCATGGGAATTGTGGCATGGTCAGAGGGGAAAAAAACGGATGCAGTGTCATCTGAGCTTACACATTTTATTTTGCAAGTTCAGCTTCCAGAATCCACCAGCTGCCTTGGGGATTCTGAGAGTTGTCATTCAAAAATGTTATATTACCAGGTTCTGACTCTAATGCCATGTTTCAGTCAGAATATCTGATTCAGACACCAAATTCCTAAAGTTAATCAAGATGCAAAAAATAAATATCCGCTCCATCCTGTGTTTCATGTCAACCAGTAATATTCTGCACTGTGCTCAGAATGTTTATTTAACACTGAACTCTTCTATCTCCAAATCTTATAGCTTACAGATAGACTCAAATTTTAACCAGTGCCTGTCATCAGTAATGGACAGGATGTGGCAAGACAGAGGTAATCTTGGTCAGTTGAAAGGTAGGTCAGGGAAAAGGGATCCAGCTAATACACATTTTGTGGTATCATTATCATCTTCATCATCATCATCCACAATAACATCCTGCGGAAACTTCCTGGCAGCACATGGGGTACAGACCCAAAATTAGTAAGAACATCAGCCTTGTCTTACTCAACTGCCAAGTATGCCTGACCTGTTTGGAATAGGTCTGCCCATACAAAGCAGGTGAACATAGCATTGAATGAAACATGCAGAACAATCACAGGATGTCTTAAACCTACACCTGTTGATAAACTCTACAAGCTAGCTGGCATTTCCCCTCCCCCCCCCCCCCCCCGATGTGTGACGAGAAGTTGCTGCTAAATGTGAGAGAAATAAGGTTGAACACTGTGAAAGCCATCCACTACATGGCTACCAGCCTCCTCCCAGTAGACTCAAATCAAGGAAAAGCTTTATGAGAACTACCACTCCTCTTGGCCTCCCCCCAGCAATGGCAAGGGTATCCCTCTGGGCAGCTGAACCAGGAAATCCCAACTGGATGACCCCCCACGAGGGTCTTCCTCCCAAGAATGGGCAACTTGGAAGTCCCTGAACAGATTCAGAAGTGGAGTGGGTAGATCAAAAGACAACCTGGCAAAATGGCACTACCTAAAAGTAGCACACATCTTGTGTGATTGTGGAGCAGAACAGACAACTCCACATCTGTATGCTTGTCCACTATGCCCTGTCTCATGTACAGAGGAAGAATTGTTGAAGGCTACAGACAATGCCATTGCTGTTGCCCATTTTTAGTCAAAAGATATTTAGCCACCTGTGCTCCTTCTATTTTATCATGTTTATACTAATTTATGCAATGTTTTAATACTAAATAAATAAATAAATAATCATCCTACTTCATCTCTGGGATGGAGATGCTGGCAGGAAAGACTGGGTAATTGTGAATGTGGTGGCCATGAAATAGTGGAACTAAATTCCTAGGGATCTGATTCTTCTTTATAAGTCAAGTAACAGTTAAAAGACACTTTCAGTCAAATGCCAGAGCTTTCTGGGATGGAAGATGCTTTCTAGTTGTGTGTGGAGCAAAAGAACAAGAGAGAGAAATACATAGCTTTTAGGCCTGGGTAACAACGGAAAACTTTGTTTCTAAAATTGATTTGTATTTGGGTTTTTTTTTTTGTTTCAATATTTAAAATAATTACAAAATTTTCCTTTTAAAAAGTTCGATATTTACGAAATTTCGTAAATGGTAAAAAATTAACTAATCGATTTCCGAAACAATAACGAATCGATTTGTTAATGGCGGACGTGACCGTGAAATACGCTAAAAAACCTCCAAAACCTTCTGAAGCTTCCCTCTCCCTCTGTTCTTGACTGTTGGTGTGATATTATAATTTTTTTTTCACTAATTAAACCATAAAACTGGCCCAGACATGCGGAAATAATAATGAAACGACCTCAAAACAATAACGAAACGAATACAATATCGAAATACGAAGCATTTACAAAACGTTTTTGAAAATTCGTTTTTTTAATAATTGCTCCAGAATGGTTCGTTATCGTTTTGTAATTGAAAAAATTAACGAATTATTAACGAATTACGAATTAACGAAACGAAACTGCCCAGCCCTAATAGCTTCAAATACACTGCCCATAAGTAAGCATTGGAATATACATGTCAATATTTTTGAATAAAGTGTGGTAGGAAATATAAAAACTGAAAATCTACCAAATAATAGCACTCAAGGCATGTGGTTGTACACCAAATTGGGACCCTAGGAGGGATGGTTTCAGTTTAAGAGTCAGAGCTTCCCCATCCTTCTTGCGACAGGATGAGGTCTTCTGTAACCTTCCACTATTGAATTTATCCCATTGCTAATATTACATTTGATGGTATACTTTGGGTTTTTTTTAATTTCTCAACTGTAATGGGTCACAATTTTTCTCAATGATCCTTTATGTTTTCCATAAAGGATCATTTAAAAACACGTCAATGTGTCAACAGATGAGTTGCATTACAGTTATTGTAGCTAGGCGATCTATTGTTATTGCTTGGACTACTTGGTTAGAAAAGCTCACCAGGTCATTTCATGAACACACCTTTAGTTTCTCTATTTTATTAGCTAGGTTCCATGAGAAAAATAATAATAAAATGCCTCCTTTGAAATGCATTCCCTTCCTTGCAGAGGGGATGCCCTCCCTCATTTTATGATTGCACAGGAGCCCAGCTCAATCTGTCTTTCGATAAAGAGAGAATAATAATAGCTTTTTCTCAGCTCATGTTCATGCCATTTGTCTCTTTTGTTTTAATATATTCCCCCTTCCCTTTTCATTGGAGTATGTCCCTACACAAGAGCATTAGATCAGATTTTTAGATCAAATTATCCTTCTGTTGCATAAAACCATCTGTAATTATTCCCCTATAACCACAACTTTCAATTCCTGCTGAACGCAACAAACAAGCCATTTTGATACATCGACCAAAGAAGATTAAAAGGCACACTAATATCAGAGGTTTGCAACTTTTTGAATAGCTATTTTATTTTATTTTACATTAAATGACTTAACTGCTTTGACAGAAATAGATGTAGCTCCTCTGCTCTCAACAGGATTCTATCAGTATTGGGACAAAAGGGGGGATATATAAATGCTCTTCTTTGATCCACTGTTTGTAAACATAAGAGAGATGTTCAACCAATCTTTCTCACACAGAATGTGTTATAACACTCAATAGTGAGATTACAGTGAAGTAATCTGACCATAGGTTTTGATGCAGTGAATCCTTTTACACATGTTCAAGGGACTGCAAACACACAAATAAGATCAGGCAGCTTCTCCAAAGGAGGTTGCAGTCTGATTCTCAAAACTCAGGGCTTTACAGGGTGCCTTGGGGTGTCTCTGTTTAGGAAGCTGACAAAAGCATTACTGCATTTGTTTTTGTTTTCCTGCATCATTTCCTATGGCCCCAGACCAGTACTTCCAATGGTGACTTTACAATCTAAGGCATTTTTGGCACTAATGTTTAAACTGAGCTTATAGATCAAACAGCGTGTCTTTCAAGACCTCTTACAGAGTGTGCTGATCCACAGGTATCAGAATGCAAATGGGTACATATATGCCTTTAAGTTCACTGCTGATTTACAAAATCATCAAATTGAAGGACAACACAAAAATCCATGCAATCCAACCCTTGAATTTCAAAAGATTTTCTTAGGCAAGGAATACTTAGCTGTGTTTTCCCCATTGCGTCCTCTGAAATATAGCCTGAAGCAGCTAATATTCATTCTCTAAATACTAACAACCAGCACTGAATCTGCCGAGCATCCATGATCAGATGGGATCTGCAGGTGTCATTCACGTATTTTGGCATCAAAGTATACGTAGTGGTGCAGAATTTTAAAAAGAGATGATGGCAATTAGGCTTGGCTGATCCAAAAAAATTGGTTCAAAACTTGTTTTGGATGTAGAGGGCTCTGATGGTTCAATTCTAAAGTCACTTCCAAAAATTTCCAAAAAAAGTCAGAACTTTCCAAAACTTCAGAATTGATTCATTAATGGCGGACGTGATTATGCAATGCACGAAAAACAGCACCGGCAATGGAGAAATTTCAGGGGCTTCTCCCTCCCTAATTTTTGGGCCAATCCTGATGAAACTTGATATAATGCTACAACACATCCAAATGTCAACATGTTCAGGCAATCCTCCAATTTTTAAGATTTTTTTCAATAATTTTAGAAATAATTTATTTAAAAAATAAAAGAGCTACCTCCTTGAATTTTTAAGGAAATGACAAAAGGTTATAGGGGATCACTCCCCCCAACTTTCAGACAGATTCATGCTGTTGGAAGTCATCATTTGTGCAGCTGAGGCCTAGCAAAGTTAGGAAATATAGCATCCAGTCCCCAAAATACACCCCAAGGAATGAGAGAGAGAGGAAACTTCCCTGGCTATAGGAAGTCACTGGTTGTGCAGCTGAGGTCCAGCAAGATAGTGCTTCTTCCCAAAATTTCACAGAGAGATTCTCCTTTGCTGAGTTATTCCTGTCTACAACATACATTTCAAACCATGTGGAACACACATGAATGAAACAGCACTGGACTGCCCCATCCATCTATCCAAATTCTATTCTTTAAGAACCTCTGATCTTAAATAGAATAAGGCTACACATCCATTACAGGATTCACATGAATAAACATGCTTGTACTGGGGTGGTAATTTTGTACCAGGACCTCCTCTCCACTGCCACCTCATACACTCCATGAACAATCTTTCCTGAAGGCTAGTGGATCACAGGGTAATACAGACACAAGCCAGGAAATGCAATAGGAAGAATTGCAGGGAGAGTATCAGGCCACTCTCTCTAGAGTTCAACTTGCACAGATGGTTTGTATTCAATTTCTCTATGCTACTAAACTTCTCACTGCTGATTCCATGAGATCCCTGGAATGTGACTTCCAGGAAACATTATAGGAATGCATTATAGAAGTACATTGGTCTATAGTGGAGTGAAAGTTGGCATTTCTCCATAGAAACATAGCTAACCCAGCCCAGTTCCTTGTCATACATGAATACATAACTTAAATGCTCTTGAGAGATGTTGTTCAAACTCTATTTAAAGATTTCAATGGAAGGAATGTTCAAAACTCTCCAAGGTCATCTCTTTCATTGTCAAACAATTATTACCATCAGGGGAATAAGAGCTGTCCATTGTCAAACAGTACTTACTGTCAGGAAGTTCTTCCTAATGTTTTTTGTAAAATCTCTTGTAATTTGAGCCCACCTTTTCTCATCCTACCACTTCATCACATTAGTTAAATTCCAATGAGTCCTACAGTTTTAATCCGGTAACGCACTAAGTTCATCATATTTGTTTTGGTTCAAATGTTGGGTACAGAATTCTTTGTGTATTTTAAGCGTGGGGGCCAGCATTCTTTTCCAACATTTTTGGAGGTAGTATTGAAGTGGATTCTTTGAAATGATCCAGATGTTTTGCCAAAGAGAGGAGGGGGTTTTTTTTCAACAGTGAACAGGGAGAGGGATGGTGGGCGGGGTCAAATCTCTGCAGTTTGAAGGCAACTGCAATGAAAGAATACGAAAAGAAAACTGAGACATTTAACAGTGTGATGAAGGTAGGGAAAACATTTGTTTCATTACAAAATAGAGTAAAACTGAACTCTTTTCTGCCAGGCACTTCCCTGATTCAATGTGATGAAGTCTCTAGAACTGCAGAAAACAAACTTGTTCAATCTTCTACATGACATCCCTTCAGATATTTAAAAATGTTTGTCATATCGCTGCTCAATGTTCTCCAAATTAAAAGAAGTCTGAATGAGCACCCTTCAATATATACTACATTGATACAACATGTGTGTATTTGCTTTTATCTGAAATGTTCTTCTTCCACCATTTTTTTCCTGCCAACAGCCCTGCAAGGTGACTTGCAATACAATAATATGATTATGCAAATTAAAAGTTATTTAGCATAATTTATACTTTGATATGAAGGGATGAAAGCCCTGCAAGATGAATATAAGCAGCTCACTAGAAGTAGAAGGGAACTGAATGCCATGAAAAAAATTAAAAAGGGGCCTTTAATGAATATAGGAACTACTGGCTTCTATAGTTAAGAGTAAAGGTTATTAAAATAACTTGCCTATGGATCTCTTCCTTAATATGCTTCCAAAGAACTTTCCTCCTCTTCTTGCAAATGCCTGACCCTAGGAGTTCACTTTCAAGGCAATGAGCAGATACGTACCTGACAGAAGGAAAGCAACTGAAGAGTATCTCATCTGGATCCAAAATAGTACAAAAAGGGGAACATTCATTATTCTGAAGACTCAAAGACATTTTTCCAATCCATTTTAACTCTTACAGATCCCCAAGTGGCCTCTTAAAACCTAATGATTGGGGCCAAAGCTGAAAAGATTCCTCTTCAAAGGTACAGAGAAAACATTTAGGCTAACAAGACAGCTTAGTTCAGAAATTGTGAGTTTTTAAGGGGAAAAAACCTCTAATGCTTCTGTGTACGCATCTGTGCCTCTATCTGTATGCACTTATGCATTTTTCTGGTATAGTTCTGTCATGGCTTGGATTTATAATTTCCTAGATCCATTATAGATACTTCAGTATTCACATAACACCATCCACATGAAAAATGAAGGGAGCCCCAATAACTATAGAACAATGAAGCACTATTGGGGTAGGAAACTCTAAACCCAGAATCAATTCCCCAAATAATCATAATTATAATAATAAATTCTATTTGTTACTTGCATCTCCTCATGGCTTGAAGAGGGGGACTACATAGACAAAACAAAGGGTCATAAAATGCCTATATAAAAACATAGAACAAAGACTGAAACATTAATACTAATAAAAATTAATTTAAAATTAACTGGGTAGACCTGGCAGAAGAGATAGTTCTTTAATTTTGTTTTAAATTATGACAGCTCATTTAACTGTTGAATCTCTCCTAGATGGTTATTCCACAACCAAGGGGCAGCCAATGAAAAGATTCCCTGTGAGATGTAGTTGGGTCCTTTCAAGATGTAGTTGGGTCCTTTCAAGTTGGGTCCTGGCTGCTTGAAGTAAACATCCCACAGAGAACCTAAGTATAGGGAGTGGGTTATATAGGAGAAAGCAATTCTTCAGGTAACCTGGACCCAAACCATGTAGAGCTTTAAGATCATGACCACCAACACTTTGTTTTTTGCCCATAAATTACCAGTAATTCCCAGCCAGTGGAGTGATTTTAGTATAAATGCAGTATGTTCACTCCTAGATGTATAAATAACCAATTGTTGTTCATTCGTTCAGTCGTCTCCGACTCTTCGTGACCTCATGGACCAGCCCACGCCAGAGCTCCCTGTTGGCCGTCACCACCCCCAGCTCCTTCAAGGTCAGTCCAGTCACTTCAAGGATGCCATCCATCCATCTTGCCCTTGGTCAGCCCCTCTTCCTTTTGCCTTCCACTTTCCCCAGCATAATTGTCTTTTCTAGGCTTTCCTGTCTCCTCATGATGTGGCCAAAGTACTTCAACTTGGTCTCTAGTATCCTTCCCTCCAATGAGCAGTTGGGCTTTATTTCCTGGAGGATGGACTGGTTAGATCTTCTCGCAGTCCAAGGCACTCTCAGAACTTTCCTCCAGCACCACAGCTCAAAAGCATCTATCTTCCTTCACTCAGCCTTCCCTATGGTCCAGCTCTCACATCCGTAGGTGACTACAGGGAATACCATGGCTTTGACTAGGCGGATCTTTGTTGTCAGTCTGATGTCTCTACTCTTTACTATTTTATCGAGACTGGACATTGCTCTCCTCCCAAGAAGTAAGTGTCTTCTGATTTCCTGGCTACAGTCTGCATCTGCAGTAATCTTTGCGCCTAGAAATACAAAGTCTGTCACGGCCTCCACGTTTTCTCCCTCTATTTCCCAGTTGTCAATCATTCTTGTTGCCATAATCTTGGTTTTTTTGATGTTTAGCTGCAACCCGGCTTTTGCGCTTTCTTCTTTCACCTTGATTAGAAGGCTCCTCAGCTCCTCCTCGCTTTCGGCCATCAGAGTGGTGTCATCTGCATATCTGAGGTTGTTAATGTTTCTTCCAGCAATTTTCACCCCAGCCTTGCATTCATCAAGCCCTGTACATTGCATGATGTGTTCTGCATACAAGTTAAAAAGGTTGGGTGAGAGTATGCAGCCTTGCCGTATGCCTTTCCCAATCTTGAACCAGTCTGTTGTTCCGTGGTCAGTTCTGACTGTTGCTCCTTGGTGCTTGTACAGATTCCTCAGGAGAGAGACAAGGTGGCTTGGGATGCCCATCCCACCAAGAACTTGCCACAATTTATTATGATCCACACAGTCAAAGGCTTTAGAATAGTCAATGAAACAGAAGTAGATGTTTTTCTGAAACTCCCTGCCTTTCTCCATTATCCAGCGGATATTGGCAATCTGGTCTCTCGTTCCTCTGCCTTTTCTAAACCCAGCTTGAACATCTGGCAACTCTCGCTCCATGTATTGCTGGAGTCTTCCTTGCAAGTCTTTCGCATTTCCCTTTTTTGGTATGGGGATATAAGTTGATTTTTTCCAGTCTGATGGCCATTCTTGTGTTTTCCATATTTGCTGGCATATGGCATGCATCACCTTGACAGCATCATCTTTTAAGATTTTAAACAGTTCAGCTGGGATCCCGTCGTCTCCTGCTGCCTTGTTGTTAGCAATGCTTCTTAAGGCCCATTCAACCTCACTCCTCAGGATGTCTGGTTCTAATTCATTCACCACACTGTCGAAATTATCCTCGATATTATTATCCTTCCTATACAGATCTTCTGTATAGTCTCGCCACCTTCTCTTGATCTTTTCAGCTTCTGTTAGGTCCCTGCCATCTTTGTTTCTTATCATACCAATTTTTGCCTGAAATTTACCTCCAATGTTTCTAATTTTCTGGAAAAGGTCTCTTGTCCTTCCTATTCTGTTGTCTTCTTCCACATCCATGCACTGCTTATTTAAAAATAGTTCCTTATCTCTTCTGGCTAACCTCTGGAATTGCGCATTTAACTGGGCATATCTCCCCTTATCACTGTTTCCTTTTGCTTTCCTCCTTTCTTGGGCTACTTCCAGTGTCTCAGCAGACAACCATTTTGCCTTCTTCGTTTTCTTTTTCTTTGGGACGTACTTTGTTGCCGCCTTCTGAACAATGTCGCGGACTTCTGTCCATAGTTCTTCTGGGACTCTGTTTACTAAATCTAGTCCTTCAAATCTGTTCTTCACTTCCACTGTATATTCGCTAGGAATGTTAGTGAGATCATATCTAACTGGTCTGTGTATTTTCCCTGATCTCTTTAGTTTTATTTTAAATTGAGCAATAAGAAGTTCGTGATCTGAGCTACAGTCAGCCCCAGGTCTTGTTTTCACCGACTGGATGGATGTCCGCCACCTTTGGCTGCAAAGGATGTAGTCAATCTGATTTCGGTGCTGACCATCTGGTGAAGTCCATGTGTAAAGCCGTCTTTTAGGTTGTTGGAAGAGAGTGTTTGTTATACACAGTGAGTTTTCCTGGCAAAATTCTATCAGCCTGCGTCCCGCTTCATTCTGTTCTCCCAGACCATGCTTGCCTGTGATCCCAGTTGTCATTTGACTTCCCACCTTGGCATTCCAGTCTCCTGTAATGAAAATAATGTCTCTTTTTGGTGTATTATCCAGTAGGTCCTGCAGATCCCCATAGAAGTGATCTACTTCTGCTTCTTCAGCAGCTGTGGTTGGGGCGTATATTTGGATCACTGTGATGTTGAAAGGCCTTCCTTGAACTCGAATTGAGATCATTCTGTCGTTTTTTGGGTTGTATCCAAGCACTGCTTTAGCGAATTTCTTATTAATTATGAAGGCTACTCCATTTCTTCGATGTTCCTCTTGTCCGCAGTAGTAGATCTGGTGGTCATCTGATGTGAAGTGGCCCATTCCAGTCCATTTCAGTTCGCTGATTCCCAGAATGTCTATCTTTAGTCTTGACATCTCACCAATAACAACATCCAATTTGCCCTGGCTCATAGATCTTACATTCCAGGTTCCTATGGTGTGTTGATCTTTAGAGCATCGGATTCGTCGTTCACCTCCAGTACCGTCGGCCGCTAGCCTTCCTTCGGCTTTGAGCTAGCTGCATCATCACATCTGGGGCTAGTTGAACTTATCCTCTGCTCCTCCCCAGTAGCATTTTGGCCATCTTCCGACCTGGGAGTCCCATCTTCCAATGGCATACCGACATATCTCTGGTTGTACTGGTCCATTTAGTTTTCTTGGCAAGGATACTGGGGTGGTTTGCCGTTGCCTTCCCCAGGGATCACGCTTGGTCTGACCTCTCTGCCACGACCGTCCCGTCTTGGGTGGCCCTTCACGGTTTCGCTCATGACATCATTGAGGTGCTCAAGCTCCAGCGCCACAACAAGGTGGTGATCCTTTGCTGGAGTAAATAACCAATATGGCTTCCATATTTTGAACTAATCAGAGTTTCTGAACTTTGTGCAGACAGCCTAATGTACATCACATTGCAGAAGTCCAAGCTCAGGGGTTATCAGCACATGAATCTTTAGGTCCTCCAATTCTAGGAAGGGGTGCAGCTGGCATATCAGCTGAAGCTAGTAGTAAGCTTTCCTAACCATTGCATCTACCTAGGCTGAGTGATAGGCAGATCCAGGAGCACCCCAAGCTGCAAACAATCTTTCAGGGAGAGGGCAACACCATCTAGAGCTGGTTGACACACCTCCAACTGCAGATTAAGACCTTTGACGGCAAGCACCTCTCTCTTGTCTGGATTCAGTTTCAATCCCCAGCCATGTCATTGGGGCCAGTGCTAATCACAGAGTGAGCTGGTCTGGGTCTGCCCTCTGGCCAATCATGAGCGGAGGTGGCACTGGTCATCACCGGGTGCTCAGCCAATCAAGGATGGAGGAGGAAAATTCAAAGCTAAACAATATTAATGTATGGGTTTTCTGCTGTATAACATGATTGCACATCCTATAATGCTTATGCTTGTACTTTACTTTACATATAAGAATATGGAACAAAGGATTACGAGAATGGATTCTGATTTGTTGTTGAGGCGCTATGATAATGATTGTTTATTGATATTGATTGTTATGTATAATGTATAATGTGTTTTAATTTGCCTGTGATACTGTCTTGTGATAATTTGTACTATGTAAACCGCTTTGAGTTGCCTAAGGGCTGAGAAAAGCGGTATAGAAATAAAGTAAATAAATAAATAAATAAATAAATACTGGAAACCTTAGCAGGAGCTCCTGACACTATGGGTACTTCTACACAGGCCCTGATACAACAAAAACCGGCATTTAAAATGCTAGTATTTTTCACATTTCTTAGTCACACAAGATGCTGAAACCCTGGCTTTAATATCTGAAGGGTGGCCAGATTACTCACCCTGCTGATTTGCAATCAGTAGAAGTGGGCATGAGGATCTTCCCCTTCCCTCCCTATCCCCTTGTTTAGCCATTAAAAACAGAAGAAAAGCCTCCATAAGAGCCACAAGGCTTGTGTTACCTTCTTGGGGACTGGAAAAAATGAAATGAAAGAACTCAGGAGGGGGAATTCCCTGTCCCCTCCTCTTACCAAAGCTCTTTAGTTTCATTTTCCAGTCTCTAGGCAGGTAAGGTTTCTAAAAATGCTTTTGTTTTGTTTGAAAGGCTAAATGGAGACAGGAACGGGAGGGGAGGCTTCTCCCCAGGCTGTCTGGGAAGGTGGGATTGCTGTGAAGACTGCCTGCTGGGATCCCAAGTGGAGATCCCAGGAGATTGTCCCCACAAAGTCCATACCTGGGAAGGTTCAGATTTTTCGGTAAGGTCCAGACTATTGCAGGTATCTTTTAAATGTGGAATAAACCTGGATAATCAAGTTTATTCCAGGTTGTAACAGATTAACTTGAAACATCATCTGGCTCACTAAGGCAAATCCATTTCTTATCCCACATTATGTTGCTTTGTAGATGGGGCTATAATATTGCAGCTTTCACTTGTTTATGGATGCACCTGCATTGTAGAATTAATGCAGTTTGGTGCCATTTTAATTACTATGGATTTTTGCGGTTTGTAGTTTTACAAGCTATTTAGCCTTCTTTGCAAATAGTGCTGGTACCTCACCAAACAACAATTTCCAGGATTCTATAGCATTGAGCCATGGCAGTTAAAGTGGTATTGAACTGAGTTAATTTTACAGTATAGATACACCTCATCACTTCATACAGGTGAGTATTGGGTTTCTTCATTTCTTAGCAATTAAATAGTTTTTTTTTAATTTCATGACTGATAGCAGCAGCTCTCTAGACTATGAGCAAAAAGATTTTTAGGTCATATGCTGCTAAAACTATTCAAACAGAAAGATTTTGAAGATTTAGTGTATGTCTCCGTATCTTCATGGGCGAGGTGATCTATTGTGATATATGCAGTCCTACTTGATTTTAGGATTAAGCAGCATGAAGTAACGATTGGCATCAGGATTGGCATCAGCATTGTTTTGTTTGTTTTACATCCTAGCCACACTTAGTAGAGCATAGAGATACAGCCTTGTTTCAACTCCAAGATGGAGTGAAGTGTATTTCTGTGGACAATGGGAATGGTTACAAATCTCCGAATCATGGAGTCTTGTAGTGTATTGTATTGCATTGAATTGAGGTCAGAAGTTTAGTACTTACTATACTTGTGTATGGATTCATTTTGGCCATTTATCTTTGGCTTCTTCGACTTGTTTGGATGCCTGTAATGGCAAGGACTCTGCCACCATGTTTTGTTTTGGGGGTTTTTTTCCGACAGCCGGACCACATGGCTGCCAGTTACAGCTCCTTCTGATCTATTTGGAATCATGCAGCATTTATTCTAAATTCACATCTATTAATATTCATGAAATGATAGCCAAACCTGATACAGATAAGACAAGGGGAAGTCAAGGAGGAGGGGAAGAGAATCTTGGACCCATCACCTTTGAGGGGAGAAGAGTTGCCTGACCATCGGTTTGGTGCCCTTTGGATTTGGCTTGCCTTAGGACCTCGATCCATCCCAAGGTTGCATTTAAGGACTGGCACAGTGAGAGTTCTCAGTATGCACGACCAGCCACCATACACACCACACCAGAAGTCATACAAAGATAAGACAAGAGGAAGTCAAGGAGGAGGGGAGGAGGAAGTCCAACAAGATATTTTTCTAGCTTAGCTGCCTCTAGAAGGCATATGGCCTCTCTTACATTTGAACTCTTAAATTCCTCATGGTCCTTTGCCATACATGACGTGGAAGTAATTTGTTAAAAAATAATATGCTAGCAATGGTTCATTATTTTTAAACATCAACATCACTGAAGTTATTAGTTCAATAATTATAATGAAAACAACACCTACAGTTTGAGTAACAAACATGGTTTCTCATTACTTTTTGTTACTTTGGAGAGTAATGAGGTGACCATTTCTGGTATATTTAGCACCATCCCCCCTTCCAACAATTTTAGCCCAATCTTAGAGCCTTTTAATGAAATTTTAAAGATTTGATATGCTTATAATTATGTGTATTGTGTTATATATGATTTTCTTAAGTTGTTTTATAATGTATTGAGTTGCTTCTGATTTGTTTGCAAATTATTGATGCCACTGAATGTTTGCTACTGTGTATTTGTTGTGAGCCTCCCTGAGTCCCTTTGGGGAGATAGGACAGTCTATCAATAAAGATTCATTCATTCATTCATTCATATTATTTTCATATTTAAAAGGAATGAGATCATAGCATGTTCCTAAGAATTACCATAGTAAACTATTTTCATAATGTCTTGTGCTATGGTTTGTATAGCTTTTGATGAATTTTAATGTTTTAATGTTCAATAATTTAACTTTATAAATTGATTAATTGCCTTATAAATATGTTACATATTTATACTTTCATGAAAGTTTCAGTTTAGTTTTTAAACTGTATTGTTTTTGAATGTGTCTCTAGCTGCTTTGGATCTCTCTATTAGGATAAATGGTGGTGGTGATACCATGAAAAAGAAATAGCACTAACAAGTTAGGTTTCAAATTGTTTTAACAATAACTGTAATGTTAACTGTAATGCTAAAACTAATAACCCAGTAAAGCTGCAACCAGAGTTTTTATTAGAGTTTTTGAAGTTTTTTTTTGAAAAAAACTCTCCCAGAATCTTCTAGGAAACTGTTTGAGTTGTTATCAGAAAGAGTAACTTTTCCAAGCCCTGCCTTACAGCATACCTCATTTTCAAGAATTCAGACTGGTGAAATATTTAGATGTATTCCTTCCAATTATATTAAGACATTGCATTGAGAAATAAGAAATCTCTTGTGCCCCTTCTACACTGCCATATAATCCAGATTATCAAAGCAGATAATCCACATTATCTACTTTCAACTGGATTATATGAGTCTACATTGCAATATAAGTTCAAAGCAGATAACCTCGATTTTATATGGCAGTGTAGAAGGGACCTTAAATATATAGGTCTTGAGACATTTAAGGGTTTGGCAGCAGACACATACACACAAAGACGCAAGGTCTCTGTGATGGCGATGCTGAAGGGAGTTGTGTTTATTGCATTAGGCATCAATCTTCTTGTCATCTAGACGGTGGAGGTCTATAATCTAACTACTTAAAAAGGTTCCTTGGAAAGCAATATTTCAAACAAGGACAATGCAAGGAAGAAGCTAGATACAAGTAACATAATAGAGGGTTGTTTTTTTTATGGCTACCAGAGAACAACAACTTCAGGGACCCAAAGGAGAGAAACCATGGCAATGTCATTAGCGACATAGCATTTGTTAAGTATTGATTACCTCTAGAATTCTTTGAAGTAGGGAAAGGACAGAGAGGCAGAAAATATTGGGTTTTCTCTGAGCCATTGCAAGCAATATGAGAGCTTTTAAAATGTGATTAGGTTTAACTAATGATTACAGAAATGTTCTCTGTATAAACAATTATATAATTATGTTTTTAAAAGCTGTGCTGACTCAAACATAGGACACTTCTAGTTTAGTTTTATTCTCACAAGACTACTTGTCTTCAAAGAGGGGATTATATATCCTCAAATTTTATTGTATGCATCTTGTATGAAATATATTTTGAAGATAGATATATAGCATTGTTAAGCAACTTCATTAGGCCCAGCGGCCAACACTCGTCCAGAACCCGATCTTTTTTATCTTTTTGTTGGCTTTTTTACTTGAATTGTGCTCTTGAACATCTCTAAGAAATACTAATTTGATTAGACAGCAGGAATACAAGGTGCACTCATCTACTTTGTTAAAGCTAATGGAGCTTCTGAAAAAATTCCCAGGGTGTTGTTATCCCCCACAAATCATGATGTAAAAATAAATAGTTTTTGTCACCAGAGCAGCAATTTCAGTGGGAAGCACAGGAGTTACAAAAAAAAAATGTAGGGCTATCTATAGCCTCTGGGACATTTAAGGCTTAGGTACAGTTATACTGAAGTTTTTACTTAAGGAAACTCAAAATTGCAAATATTCATGAGTCCCCAAAAAACCAGAGCAGTTCAGCAATAGAACCAGCTACCGAGAGAGGTGGTGAGCTCTAGTTTGCTGCATTGGTAAAGGGTAACTTCTGTGTTGGTAGAGTGATAAATCCATTCTGAATTTTATTCTGTTCTTTCTATAAACCATCCAAAGTAATGAGTCTGTTTTGAATCTTGGACAGTACTGAAACCTAGAGTGAATTTGTTGCACAATGAAACCTGGAGTGAATTCACTGCCACTGTCCTGCTGAAGCTTCTTCTTGACAAGCATTTTTAGGTATGTCCTCAAAGGGATATAAAGTCAAAAATTATCTCTATGAAAAAATCTCAGAAATTGATTTTTCAGACAACATGCCTCCTAACTGAATGAGAAGCACAGCCATTTTTAAAATGAAAGTTTCAGTGAAAATTTAAACTCATAAACTTTTACATTCAATGCTGAAGTTTAGTGCTGACTTGTGTGCATTCAAGTTATTTCCAACTTACACTGGCATTGAGGTGAACCTACCATGGGATTTTCTTGATAAGATTTGTTCAGGAGAATTTACCACTGAATGAGAGAAAATGACTAGCGCAAGGTCATCCTATGGGTTTCCATGGTTGAACAGGGGTTCAAACCTCTGGGAGGTTAGTCCAACTCTCAAAGTACTTTAGCAAGTTAGCTCTCTTAACATCTTGTATAATACAAAATGTCCATGTAGACTTTAATATACTGCAGAAATTGGAGATCATGTGTTTCTGTGTCCTAACACACCAACCAAAACCAGAATACATTTAAGGAAATATATAAAGTTTTTTTTTTCAGTACCCATTGCACAACTAATATTCCTAGTGGCAATCAATCAATATCCCTATTCCTGCTCATGCATATTCATACTCTACTTTGAAATACAGAAAATTATTTTATTTTGTCATAATTAACATTAAATTTTGCAACTAGTAGTGTTAACAAGAGTACAGCTATTAAATCTATTATGTTTTAACCTAAGGTTAAATATATTAATCTATTACATCATAGGGAGAGTCTGCACTGGCCACTAAGTCCAAAAATGCTATGAACTGGCTATGGAGGTGGCCACATGCACCCAATTTGATGCATGCTGCATTGGGATCCACCGCCAGGCCAAAACCTAATTGGCCCTACTGGAGCATCACTTCACCCTCAATGTCACCATTACCATACACAGCAGGCCACAAAGCTCTGTGCAAGCTTCTAGCCATTATGAGAGCCTCATTCTGAAATCCAGTTTTGATTCCCCCCCCCCCTTTTTTTTTTTTTTTTTTGACAGTGCATGCAAATCCTAGAAAGGCTCAGGAACAGAAAAGAAGCCTTTTGTATCCCCGAAGAAGCCTGGGCCTGTTCTAAACTGAATGGAGATACCTTTCATAATTGAAACTCTTTAATTCATGGAAGCCAGATTCTGGTTCCAATTGACTGGTATGCCTCGTGTCCTTACAAACATCATGTCTACGGACATGTTCACATGCCTTCCACAAATTGCATCACTGGAGTTACTTCTTTAAGTGGCATGGTGAAAATTTATTTATTTATTTACTATATTTATGTACCTCTTTTCTCCCCCTAAGGGAACTCAAAGTGGTTTCCAACATTATAAAGGCAAACTGCAAACATGTGAAAACCAAAAGATAATAGCAAGACAATTGCATATAACTATAAATTAACCTATGTACCACAGAAAATGTACCACACCCTGTATGCAATCTCTCCCTCAAGTGATATATGATATGGCTGTTTATCCAGAAGGAATCCAGAGGACACTCTGTTGTATGGCATATTGTGCCTCAAGATAGGATTCTCAGGTCAAGGGGATCCAACATGTTGCTTCTGAAGACATTGTCTTGACTCCGCAAAGACCCTTTCTGTTTCTCCCTATTTGAGTTCCCTTTTCAGTTAGAGGGGATCAGTATTTTATGTACAGTTATTGTGGAAGGGCAATATAGATAGCCCCTTTCCTTTAAGCCACTCCTTCCCTGTCCCTTTAAAAGCCTTCCCTAGCAGAGCCGGATGCTAGATCCTTTTACTCCCCTTGAGATCGTGCCCATTTCGGAGTTGGAAGGTGCAAAGAGAGGAAGACTGAACAGGATCACAAATAGCAGGACAAAGTTGGAGTCATTTCAAGTCATGCAGTGGAGTTATTTCAAAGTCAGACAGACAACAAGAAAAGAGACAACAAGTTAAGTGGTTAAAAGGCTCAATTTGGCTAGGACTTTGCCTGTCTTTCAAGGACTTTGCCTCTCTGTCAAGGACTTTGTTAGTGAGACCCAGGAGAATAGAGGGTTTGAACCTCTTGTTAGTTGTTAATTCCTTGTTTTTCTGTTTGTCTGTATATTTACCAATCTGTTCCCTATGAAGCCAGACACCTTCCATATAAGCAGCTCGCATGAGGGCAGAGCAGGCCCTATGCTAGAACCAGAATATGACACCAATATGCATTCAGTGAGCCAGTAGAACATTTTAAATACTAATCTACTATTGACTTTAGAGCACAAAGGAGGTCTGTCTCTTCCCCATGATGAATAAAACCCATCAACAGCTGCCAATCACACCTCATTCCCATCACCTACCTGGTGCAATGGGGCTGTTCCACTCGTATACATCTCAGAATTGAAATGACATCAGGTGACAGGATTCTCCTCCTCTCCTCCTCCTCCTCACTATTCCTGAGGTATTTTTTTTTTAAAAAAAAGAACATTTTAGTAGTATTTGAAATTTTTTTTCTAAAATTATTTTTAAATTATGGAGCAAGAAGGTGAGGTTATATGCTTATGCAGAAGTATAAGACCATAGATTGGCAAATTGACACAGTTGTCCAAATGGAGAGAAGTGTGATAGTGAGGGTGTTCATGCTGGCATGTAGACATTATCAGTGATTGTATAACTACTGTGGAGTAGTGACTCCATACAATAATGCCACTTTGAGTCTCCTTGGGGAGAGAAAAAGTGGGGTGTAAATAAACATTATTATTGTTGTTGTTGTTGTTGTTGTTATTTAAATATAGTCTGCAATCCTAAACATTCTTATTAAAGAAAAAAACTTCACTGAAAACAAGGAGGCTTTGTAAGCCTGCATAGAATTGCTTGTCACTCTCACAGATCATTTTTAATATTGTAGAAAACTGAAAAAAAACCCAGTCTGTTAGGAGTTGTAGTTCTAAAATGATATAATTTATATAAAAATTAGACAATGCAGTCTTATTTCCCCCCATTAGTGCTAAACCTTCTTCTTGAGCCATTAATTTGTGAATGGCATTCTTTTATTTGTTCCTGACCAGTTCTGTTGTATACCAAATGTGTTAGTAGCAGCGAACACCTTTGATAACTATTTCAGGATATAGGATAAATTAGATTAAATGTGAAACAGCTTTTCCCTCTCTGCAGTTAAGGAAATGAATGTGTTTGATAACTATTTCAGCAGCAGATGACTGCCTTTCATTACTTTACTATTTATTTCCTAAACAAGCTAAAGATGTAGGCCAAATAAGTGTGGATTTTTTTCAATTACTCAGCTGCAAAGATAGATGCAAATAGATAACTCCCCTTTTTCTTTCTTTATGGGATAAGTCTATCATAATAAATGTATGTGTTATTTATTATATTCAAAGTTCAGTTAGAGTATAAAGCCAATGTAATATAGTGTTTGAGCATTTGGACTACATCTCTGGAGACCAAAGTTTGAATATCTGAATGGCCATGGAAACCCACTGGGTGACCTTGGGCAAGCCATATTCTCTCATCTTCAGAGCAAGACAAAGCCCTCTGAACAAATATTTCCAAAAAGATCCCAATCACTGGTTGTGTGTCATAAGCTGGAAACAACTTGAAGGCACAGAACAAAAACCAATATTGCCAGTTGAGTGTCAGGTGCTGAATCAAATATCTAAATACAATTGTTAGTGCTAGATAAGCACATTAAAATAAAATGCTGAACAGTAAGTCAATATTTATGTAAATTCCATTGATTAAATAGATTTATTGACTGGCATAATTGAAGGAAAAAAATTCCTTTCATTGTACAAAAAGCTATCATTTTGTTTTCCAGAGACAACTGGATATTACTTACTGCAGTATAGCTGGACACAAATGAATAAATTGATTACATCTCCTTTAATACCAAAAGTCCTCTAAATGAATCCTATGCTAAACATGGCTCATAAACTAATTATGTGACAGTATATGCAGCAGACTTTTATTATTATTATTAGACAGTTATTGGAAAATGAACAATTTAATTCTTATTCTTGATTAAATTAAAAATTCTGGAGCAAAGCAAGACAGAGCTAGTTAAAACATGCAATTGCGTTCTAGTTGCGAACCTGATAAAATTGGAATAGATGATCCATTTTGTGTGTTTTTAATGTTATCCAGATTACCCCAACCAATCTCTCTTTATTATATTCATTTGTTATGCTTCTTTATTTTAAAATAGACTCTACATAATAAATAGAGCTGTGATTTACTCTGTAGTATTGGTCCTATAATGCCAGGAATATTGTGCATTTGCGTAATTTGAAAAATATTTTTGAAGTAATTACCTTCACTATGACCAGGGTTTTCCAAAGATATTTTGTGGCCTGAAACTAAAGAAAATTTCCACCTCTACATTTTGAGTACAGAAGTTGACTGAATTATCTGTCCTACATGCACATTTCTCCCAACTCTGTGATTATAACAAATTCATTATTACCAATGTTGAAATAAAAGTGGGCGGATAATTCAGTCAACTTCTGTACTCAAAATCTATATGTTATGTGATTTCAGCTTCTGCAAGAACTGTGAGTTTGGAACCTGGTGTTTCTAACCTTCCAGAAGGCCAGGTAAAACACAGATTTTGAAGGCAAAATCAGAGGTTTATTTCTCAATGGCAAGAGAAAGTGTCAGTGAAGACAGAACCCTAAGGAACTGACATACCACAATTGCAAATACAGAGCATATTTAATACATTTGACAGCTATTCAATACTCCCATGCTAGCTTCTGATTGGTTCAGAAAGTGTCCAGCTGGGATCTGTTCTGTGGTTGGTCTGGGATTCCCTCCAACATCATTGCAGATTGGTCTGTCATGGCGGGAAACTTTAATAAACTGTTATTTTGAAGCAATCTGGGAGAAATCCAGTGATAATGGCCTGAAATGGGTCTTGATGTTCCAGCTCTACTTAACACAATGGTGCCAGTCCAGATAAACAAAAGGTGCTTAGGAAGTTGGCCATTTTAATGAAAACCCCAGGAAGAGGACTGGGTTGGAAACAAAGATAAGGAAGAGTTTCCAGGAAGGAATAAATTTGATCATATCAGGTAGGAACAGAAAGAAGACACCCAGGCCATTGTGCAAGCCAATTGTGTGATTTCTGAGTTTTCCTAGAGCATTGTGAGGGGATTGTGGTGATTTTAAGATTATCTCATGAACCTAAGTTGTGGTGAGGCAACATTCTGGGATAACTGATGAAAAGGTTACTAATAGACAAATGGGGAATGTAGCATGGCTAGCAATCTATCTAAAGGGACCTGCAGTTCGTAATTCATAATTTGGGGGTTCGATAACATATATGAGTTGTTCACAAGATAATCACATCCCACCCTGTTATGGGCCTGAAAGTATTATATTAAGGAAAAGATGAATCACTCTTACTTAGTTCCATATGTGTCTTAGCTGGATGTTTACTATCACCCACTCCACCATCTTCTGTATCCCTTTCTCTGATTATGGATTATCTGCAGGTGCCAATGAAGATCATGAGTGCTGTTGATGTGAAGTGAGGTAAGATCAGTTATAACTCAAATTATAACCAAGTAGCCATATGAAACCACTGAAAACCTTTCATAAAAATCAAACCACCTCATGGCACTTTGATAGAGGATTTCATTGCTGTGATAAGCAGCAGATTGTTACAAAATAAACCATAAAGAAGAGAGTGACTATAATTCTTCAAAGGGCATGAGGGGAAGCAAAAGCTTAACTGCCAGTCTGAATATTGGGTTTTATTGTATTTTATTATTGCATTTTGTTAAAAAGATATGCTTTGTGATATTTCTTGCACTTTAGCAGTGAATAATACTCTATTGAGCTGGCTTTGCAATCAAGCTGGATTCAGCAGGACTCCAGTCCATAATGTTTTGTTAGAAATAGAACAAGTAGAAGGGGATGGCAATGTAGAAGGAGATTAAATCCAGCAGATACTGCCTCTTCTTCATTCCCGTCTTCATTCCCTTCAAGGCTAGGGCAATGGCAATTGGAATGGAGGGAGGGCCTTTCATTTGCATCTGAGAAGAGAGTATTATTATTATTATTATTATTATTATTATTTTACTGACACAAAAACACAGTATGTCACAGCAAACAAGATATATATGCTGGATTTCATATCACAAAATCACAAGTCAAACACTTCCCAAGTGTCTAGGACTGTGTGATGTATGTTCTTTTTTCTTTTCTTTTTTTTGAAAATATGTTTACTATAATTTTGCTTACAAATATTTTAAAAGCAGAAAGAAGGTATTTAGGGGGAGGGTAGTTGGGGATGGTTGGGAATGGGGATGTGCAAGGATGGGTTAGGGGTGGATTGAGGAGTGGGGGAGTGTGTGTGATGTATGTTCAAATGATGTGTGCAGATCCAAGTAAGGTGGCCCTTTGTAGTTGACAGATCATGATTTTGTCAATGTTTATTGTTTCTAAATGCCGGCTGTGATCTTTTGGCACAGCACCCAGTGTGCCAAAGACCACTGGGACCACCTGTACTGGTTCATGCCCGAGCCTTTGCAGTTCAATTTTGAGGTCCTGATAACGGCTGAGTTTTTCCTGTTGATTTTCCTCAATAATAATAATAATAATAATAATAATAATAATAATAATGCTTATTTATATCCCACTTTTTCTCTCCATACAGAGACTCAAAGCAGCTCACAACTAAAAGCATTTCAATACAATTATTGAATATAGCCTCCATGACATCTGAAAATTGTGCATTTGTTCACTACATGCTAACTGGGAATGTTAGAGGAAGCAATAGAGCATTCTGGTTTAACTAGCTCCAGCATTTGCACTCATTCCCAAGGTTTTCTGTATGTATGAGCCCACATGACTGAATGTGTAATGGACAGAGGGCATCAGGATTTAACCTAAAGTATATGACCTGGTGGCAAGGAAGTAGCAGACAGGACCTCAAACTAGAATAACTTACTCTGATTTCTTGTATAAACAAGACTAACCTGAAGAACATTGAAAATAATCTCAGATCTGTACAACACCCTGTGAAATCAATAACAGTATAATCACTTGACAGAGGGGCTAACTAGCTGAAACACTCAGTTCAAGGAGTAATTTTGTAGATCCTAGCTCCTGAGGTGAATTTTGCAAGCTATCTAATTTACCTCAGAAATCGAAATTGGACATATTCTGAAAAGCCATTACGTTCTCATCGAAGACATCACCTCCTCCTACTCAGCAGGAAACAGCAAGAAGTATGAACAATTCTTGATATACTACTTCAAAGTTTGCATGGACATAATGATTATCCATTGTGATGTTTTTTGTTTTTTGGGGGGTTTTTTTGCTTAGTAGGATAAAGTCTGGGCAACCTTTCTGAATACTTTTTGTTTCATATATTCAGTGGATATTATCCATGTAGTAAGGAAACAAAATCAAGTTAGCTATCCTTATAATCACATCCAGTCCTCCTGTTAGGCAGAATGAGACAGTTGTCCCAAATGGCAGATACTGGAAGGCAACAAGAAGGCAGTGGGTACTTGCCCTGCCCTGGACTTCCCAAGCTATCTGTGGGCATGGTGCAACGTGATGCCAATGCTGAAGAAAACATACAATTGCCAATCCATTAAGCTCAGTTGTTCACAAACTAAATGGAAGGGAGATGGCCTCTTACTCTACTTCAGTATGGAAAATATTGTGAATCAGTCCTGTTCATTGCCTCTGACGAAGCTTATTGTACAATCATTACTGTAACATGGACATCTCTACACAGTCAAGGAATCCACAACTAAATACTCCTGAAAGATGCTCATCCATCTACAGTTAATAGATCTTAAAAACGGGAAAGCCCACCACACTCTAAAGCAGTGGATCTCAAACTGTGGGTCCCCTGGTGTTTTGGCCTACAACTCCCAGAAATCCCAGCCAGTTTACCAGCTGTTAGGATTTCTGGGAGTTGAAGGCCAAAATATCTGGGGACCCACAGGTTGAATACCACTGATGTAACACAATCTATTCCAATAAAATAAGACAAACAAAAAGTAGTCCAAAAAACCATGATCAAAGAAAGGAAGAGTACAAGGACTGAAGAGGTAAAAGCAAGTACGACTTCAGAAAGCCTAATAGATTGGCTGTGCTGATAGTGAGTCTCCTTACAAGGTGTCCTCCAGTCATGTGAAAAGACACATTTAATTATATTTCCATAATCTATAATACCCAGTAAGCTGCTGTGATAAGTTCAAAGATGTTGCTATATAAACAAATGATACACCTGGCCATCTTTCATACAGTATCGTTTATCTCACTAATGGACCCTAGGACTGAGATCTATTCTCAGTAGGATGATTTTGCTGACATGCTGAATGGCACTGCACATAAAGCCAGAATACATGTTTTTAAAAACATTTATATGATTATTTACAATATATTTTCAATGTTTCGAAAAAGCAGAGACACTTGTGCCCTAAATCACCCTCTATATTGACCTTTGGTAGAGTGGGCCTTACAATAAAACTGAGTGAGACAGCTACCTAGATTTTCAGTGTCATAAAAGGACAATAAATTGTTAACTATTTATTCTGTCATTGCCGGGTTGTAGGATTTTCTGCCTCAGATGCCAAATTATTTGGCTGACTTTGGATACTGTGCTCCTAACTTGGATGATACCATGTACTGATTGCTTTAAGCCTAAAAATGCTTGTAACAAACTCTTTCCTTTATCTTTCTGTCCCCATTTCTTACTGATTGCTTCCATCTTGTTGCTATTAGACCATTCTCTGATGCTTCAGGCTTGATGTGCCCACCTAATATATGCCATTTTCGAAGACTCGGAAGCTTCAAGTAGTCCAACTGGTGGCAATCAGGTTGCTCACTGGAGCAGAGTATAGGGAGCATACAATCCCCTCTGTTGCATCAGCTCCACTGGATGCCAGTTTGCTAGCAAACAGAATTCAAAGTGCTGGCTTTGGCCTATAAATCCCTAAATGGTTCCAGTCCAGCTTACTTTTCTGAATGCATCTCCCTTTATGAGCCAGCTAGAACATTAAAATCTGCCAGGTAGGTCCTGCTCTTGGTCTCCCCGCCTTCGCAGGTGCGATTGGTGGGTGAGAGAGAGGGCCTTCTCAGTGGTGGCTCCTTGGTTGTGGAACTCCCTCCCCAGTGAGATTAGATTGGCCCCATCTCTCCTAGCATTTAGTAGACAATTTAAGATTTGGTTATTCAAGCAGACGTTCAGTGAATGACAGAAATAAGGAATATGTTGTATGGTTGCTGCATGTTTTTCGGGCTGTATGGCCATTTTCCAGAAGCATTCATCAAACACACACACATTGTTGTTGTTGTTCATTCGTTCAGTCGTCTCCGACTCTTCATGACCTCATGGACCAGCCCACGCCAGAGCTCCCTGTCGGCCATCACCACCCCCAGCTCCTTCAAGGTCAGTCCAGTCACTTCAAGGATGCCATCCATCCATCTTGCCCTTGGTTGGCCCCTCTTCCTTTTGCCTTCCACTTTCCCCAGCATAATTATCTTCTCTAGGCTTTGCTGTCTCCTCATGATGTGGCCAAAGTACTTCAACTTTGTCTCTAGTATCCTTCCCTCCAATGAACAGACGGGCTTTATTTCCTGGAGGATGGACTGGTTGGATCTTCTCACAGTCCAAGGCACTCTCAGAACTTTCCTCCAACACCACAGCTCAAAAGCATTGATCTTCCTTCGCTCAGCCTTCCCTAAGGCCCAGCTCTCACATCTGTAGGTGACTACAGGGAATACCATGGCTTTGACTATGCGGATCTTTGTTGCCAGTCTGATGTCTCTACTCTTTACTATTTTATTGAGACTGGACATTGCTCTCCTCCCAAGAAGTAAGTGTCTTCTGATTTCCTGGCTACAGTCTGCATCTGCAGTAATCTTTGCACCTAGAAATATAAAGTCTGTCACGGCCTCCACATTTTCTCCCTCTATTTTCCAGTTGTCAATCATTCTTGTTGCCATAATCTTGGTTTTTTGACGTTTAGCTGCAACCCAGCTTTTGCGCTTTCTTCTTTCACCTTGATGAGAAGGCTCCTCAGCTCCTCCTCGCTTTCGGCCATCAGAGTGGTGTCATCTGCATATCTGAGGTTGTTAATGTTTTTTCCAGCAATCTTCACCCCAGCTTTGCATTCATCAAGCCCCGCACATTGCATGATGTGTTCTGAATACAAGTTAAAAAGGTTGGGTGAGAGTATGCAGCCTTGCCGTATGCCTTTCCCAATCTTGAACCAGTCTGTTGTTCCGTGGTCAGTTCTGACTGTTGCTACTTGATCCTTGTACAGATTCCTCCGGAGAGAGACAAGGTGGCTTGGTATGCCCATCCCACCAAGAACTTGCCACAATTTATTATGATCCACACAGTCAAAGGCTTTAGAGTAGTCAATGAAGCAGAAATAGATGTTTTTCTGAAACTCCCTGCCTTTCTCCATTATCCAGCGGATACACACATAGCTAATAATAAATGGTCATAGAGATAAACATTAAGATCATGGACATAAAAGTCAGTCTTCTATTTCCAGAAAGAAGGAATATTTTCTGTGATTCTGCTGTAGCAATGTACTGTATGCCTCTTTTCTCTCTCAGAGCTATCACCCCCCTCCCCCTTCGAAATTAGAGTAATTACTATAAGGCTTTCACTACAAATGATTGAAACTTTCATTATTGATGTTTCACTCTAATCAAAAGTAGCCAAATTTTTCATTAGATTTCCACTGCTACATGACACACTCCACACATGGCTAGAAGTTTGTATTCCCAGTGGGGCATTTTCTATATAAGAGCTTTGGATAATGGCCAAGCCTTTTCTTTTTTCTTTTTTTTCTCTGCCACAATTAGACTTTTGTGGAGTAGAGGAATGTCTGAGCTGATAGGTAAACAGGCTGTTGGAACAAGACAATAAAGGTGGTTTTAAAGACTCAGTGCCTGTAATAATATTATTTAGAAGTTTGTGAAGGTGTAGTAATACTGCAGGAAGTGTTGTATGGCAAACAGAATAAAAATCCAGGTAGCAAAAGCAACCATACCTTCATGTATTTCACAGTGGAAAACTGGGACAGAGGGGAAGCCACATCAAACTGTGGTCAAAATATTAAATGCTATTAATAAAGAATACCAACAGAGATAACAGAGGTTGGCACAGTTTCTTTTGCTTAATAGTACATCTATACAGAGCAGGCTAGTAGAGTGTAAATATGCTCTTAGAGCAGCCCCATATCAATTACTTCAATGTCATATCTAGGGCCATTGTCTAGAAGGCCTGGGACCCCATCTTCTTTGCTGGACCATCACCTTGTGATCATTTTTAATCTGTCATAGAACTCCATCCAAGTTCCTGGCCTTCATGGGTGCCTCTCTTGATATCAGAATGGGGTACCCATGCCATCAGCAAAAAGGAGTACAGGAAAAGATGGTGCTCAGGCTTGACAACAGATCAGGCAAAATCAGACCTGATCCCACTGTCCAGAGACTGCCCCAAAGTCCCAAAATATTCTGGAATTTCCAGCAAACAGTCCCAAAGCCCTGAGATATTCCGGAGTATCCCCCAAATCTGCAAAAAAAAAAAACCCCACTGAAATGTCAGTTTAAAGAAGAAAGGAATCCATAGCACTCACTGGATGTTGCAGTCTATCATGAAAACTGCCAGTAGTCTATTCACAGTGAGTCCAGGATTTTGGGCCCTGGGGCTCCTTGAAATAATAAGATTTCACCCCTTCTCTCATTCTTAATTAAGTTACAAACTACTTTTACACATTGAACAAAGTTTGCAGCATTTTATCTGCTGTTTCAGGTGGTATAAGTCAAGCCAATGAACACAAAATACATGACAGAATATTCTAACTACATATTAGGAAGGAGCGTCATTTGAAAGTGAAATAGACTACCCCAGAAGGTGGTGGGCTTTTCTTCATTGGAGATTTTGAAAACAGAGGTTAAATGGACATTTACGATGAATACTTTAGTCTGGATTCTTGCCCTGATAGGGTTTCAGACTGGATGTTCCTTGGCATACCACCCAAATCTATAGGTCTATGATTAGTTTCAGGGCCTGAAAAGCTTTATAGCTCTTCTTCTTCTCAATCTTTTCCACATTCACATCATCTTGCCATTTGAGGGTGAGTTCTGCCCTTGCTCAAACTACCTGCAACAATCACAGTGTAAAATAAAGAGGAAAAATATGTTTCTTTCATGATAATGATGTGGTTTACAATGCAACAGGACGAAAGGAGCAGTGATTCTCCTTCACTGATCTCAAGGAGGAACACTAATAACGAGGAATAAAAAAATTGAGAAATTTATGCCATAATTTGCAACAAGAATGCAAAAGAAAACCCCAACAGAAAATCAAACCAATTCTGAAATCTCCATGAAAAGAGAGTTTATTTGTCTCTGTCTAAAATAATCTGGAAAACAGCTTGTCTTGGGAGGGCAGCTAGCTTGAAACCTTGAATAAAACTGAAGCTAGGTTTAGTAATACTAATGCACTCTGCGATGAATGGAGCTACTAGAGTATATTACAGGAGCTAAAATGCTGTGGAATATAATGTCCTGCAGCACCACCATGTGGTATAGTTTTCATTTTGGTGGTGATCATCCCAAAGTAATAGCCCTGACCCCTTTGGAGGTAGGATGTGATGTGTTTAAGCAAGCATGAATCTTTGTGTAAAGTACTTGGAGCCCTATTGTTATAAATTCTGTATCAAATGTGTAGTTATCATGGTGGAGGTGGTGATGATGGTAAGGATAATGACAGTAACAAAAGAGGTGGAAGAAAGAGGATTGTGATAGCTAAAATAATGTAGGTTATAAACAGGGCATTAAGAGGATGGTTCTAAGAGTTGTGGAAAGGATGTGGTTATTCATTCACCATTACTTCTTGTGTGCATTACTATACTTTTGACAGAAAAGTTTCTCAAGGAAAGTCTATCTTGCTTCTAGGGATTGGCCATGGCTGCTTTGATTCAAAGGAGCAATGTCATCATGTATCTTGGACTACTATTTCTGAGCATTATCGATACTTAAAAGGAAACTACAAAACAAACAAACAAACAAAAACCTGAGATTCTTATTTGAGGATTAACATTGGGAACAGAATAAAACACAGTTATGTGGGTGGAAAATAAATTTGGAAAAATAGCATTTTGAATTTAAAACTACTGGTTTATCAAGTGGAAAAAGTGGTGAAACTAGGTGGAAAGTGCTGAAACCATTCAAGCAGAGAAAGTCTCATTCAAGAGCTCTCAGACTTTGAGACTCCACAGACTTTTCTAAAGCCAAGGTCTATTATTCGACCATTCAGGATTTTATGGCATCTACTGGTTTCCTCACAAAATAGCCAGTATCCCTGCCCTGTAGTAGCTGAATAGATTGCCCGTTCTGTCCCTCAGCCACAATATTCTGGTCCAGCAATTGTCATAATTTCTCTTTTGTTCATCGATAGCAAAGAATCAAGGAAGAACTTTGCTAGTAATTATGTTTTTAATCAAGTAGTGATGACCTTCCTTCCTTTAAAAGAATATAACATTTTTCCTTTTAAACAATTTTGGCTTTGTTCAGTAGCCTTTTGGGCATTTGTGGAATACACTGCTGTAGCTTCCAGCATAATTTAGATGTTGTTCTTATGTTTATTGTGTTGCTTAATCTCTGTTGTGATATACTGGGAGTTTTGAGTTTAAGTCTCCCTCCCTCCCTCTCTCTCCACACACACACATACACATATGAGAATGACATATATACCCTGTGTTAGGTGCCCTATTTAGAAGGCAACTAGTGGAATATCAAGTGGAAGGAAATGGTGAAACAAGGTGGAAAGTATTGAAATTATTCAGGCAGACAAAATTTAATTGAAGCACTCCAACTCTGACACACACAGAGAAAAAGAAAGACTTTCCCAAAGCCAAGACCTATTATCTGACTATTCAACCTTCAGTAAGCAACAGACTGGAAATGAATGAAGAATCAAGCCAAAGTCCAGCATTCCAAGATATGTGCTTTATTACAAAAACAGGCAGAATAAAAACATGAGCAAACATGGTCACACCTATTTTAGTAATCCTGCTCATTGCTTTTTTTGTCAAATCATGTCTGATGGAGCTTCAATGCAATTTTTTTTTTTTTACTTTTATGTTTAGTGTGTTTTTATCTGGGTTGTTGTATTTTATGTTGCTCATTTTTAATGTTTTTTTGTTTTGTTTTATGGATTGTTTTCGCTTTCATGAGTTGTGGGCATTCTATCCCATATGTAAGCTGCCCCGAGTTCCTTTGGGGAGGCTTATATTATTAACCGTTCACTTTCATTCAACTCTAATATTCTTATTATTCATATTCATATTCTTATTCTTATTCTTATTTGAAACACAACAAGATGAGTCCACAGCAGACACTCTGCTGGCTGTTGTATTGGATCACACGTCGGACACTTCCCAAGTGTCTAGGACTGTGTGATGTATCAGTGAATAATGCATGCAGATCCCAGTAAGGTGGCCTTTTGAAGGTGGCAGATGGTAATTTTGTTGGCGGCGATTGTGTTTAAGTGCAGGCCAAGGTCTTTAGACATTGCACCCAGTGTGCCGATCACCACTGGAACCACCTTGACTGGCTGGTGCCAAAGTTTTTGCAGTTCAATCTTTAAATCTTCATATTGTGTCAGCTTTTCCAGTTGTTTCTCTTCAATCCTGCTGTCATCTGGGACTGCAACATCAACAATCTATACTTTGTTTATTAACACGATCATTCTTATTCTTATTAGGGTTGAATGAAAGTGAACGGCAATCATCTCAGAGATGGGGAAGGACTGGTTGAGATGGAACTGAGGGTGAAGCTATTATCTTATGTGAAAAGAATACATACAAGAGATTACACAGTCGATCAGTGAGGTTCTGCTCTGAAAACGGACATGAATTGTTTGATCCAAAGTTCCAAACCACAGACACAGAGAACTAAAAGGGGAATAAAGTACAAGAAAGTGTTCACAGTGTGGAGACCCTTCACTTTGAATATATCCACACTGCACAATTATACAATTCATGTCCATTTTCAGAGCAGAACCTCACTGATCGACTGTGTAATCTCTTGTATGTATTGTATTGTTGTGGTTATGTTTTTTGTTTTGATGTATTTTGGGCTCGGCGTCTTGTAAGCCTCATCGAGTCCTGCGGGAGATGGTAGCGGGGTATAAATAAAGGATTATTATTATTATTATTATTATTATTATTATTCTCCAGTTTTCATGACAACCTTATTTCCAATACAATTTCTTATGGACTCTCCCCCCCCCCCCCCCCCCCGTTTCATACGCATACATGCTATTTTGACCCCATGTGTTGTCCTTCACTACCTCACATTTTGGGGCAAAATTGATATATTGGAATAAAGATGATAGCAAGATCTTTAGCCAGTTTAATGTAAGCAGCCAATGTGAGAATGTGGAACACAAGTATTTAGGAAGTAATACTGCCTTAAACCTCCCTAACATGAGTAGAAATACAGAGATATTTGCATAGAATTGTTCCTGGTGAGTTCCCTTGTACTCTGTAGACAGAATGGCAGATTGTTTGTACCCAGAGTATTGAAGGAAAGTCTATGGTCTGTGAAAGTGCTATACATCACAGCTTTACAATTCCTGTTATCTGAGAGGTGATCAATAATCTTCATCCCTGCATTTTTATGTATAATCTATTTAGACATCTCTGAATATTATTTGTCAATTTTATGAAGATTATTTTATTAGCACTGATTTTTTCATTTCATTGGCAAAAAAGGGGGGTTTGTGTAGTCAGCATGGAATACATCAGAATACATTTTGTGGGTGAAAGAGCCCAATTCTAGATTGTAAAGATTTCTATATACAAGAACTGTCTTTATCATGACCCTCAAAGTGTCTTAATTCCATTCTACACTTCCATATAATGCAGTTTGAAAAAAAATGGTGCTCTCAATATTTAAGTAACCTGGTGTAAAAGAATAACACAGAAGAGAACATCTGTATGGTATTCATCCAGGATTGTTTTAGCAAATTATTCTGCATGTATGTTTTTTGTGCAAAATTAGTGTACAAAATAGCCATACTTTTTATTTAAAATCTTTTCTTCAACTTGAAAACATTGTTTGCATAAAAAGGGCAAGGAGGAGATTGTCTGAAAAACACATTTGCCTTGGAAGAAAATGTTTCTAGATAAAACATTCAATTTTATTTTTTAAAAATAATTTTATTGATTAATATAAATAGAAAAAATAATAGTTGAATAAAAAAGTGTATATATATATATAAAACATTCATTTTTAAACACAACAAAGCCATATATGTATTTTATTTATTTTTTTGCACAAAAATAGTCAATTTGAAATTTTTAAAAATTCCTACATGCATCCCTGGGAAAGTTAAGCTTTGGGGTGCATTTTTTTCATTTTGGTGGTGCTTGGTCCAAAAAATAACCTCATCTGCTTCTTTGAAGAATAATTTTCCAAACAACTTTGAGGTGCACGAATCTTGGACAAAAACCATGTATATTTTTATCATATCAGAAGAGAATTGAGAATATACTGCAAGTCACTTCTGATGTGAAGAATCGGCCATCTACAGAGACATTGCCCAGGGGATGTTCAGATGTGTTACCATCCTATGGAAGGTTTCTCTCATGTCCTCACATGGGAAGCTGTGGCTGACAGACAGGAGCACACTCCATCTCAGGGATTCAAACTGCTGACCTTTAAGTCTTCAGGTCTGCATTCAGCCGGCACAAGAGTTTAACCCATTGCACCACCACATCTCCTAAACCATGCATAGATATTTGGATTTTGAGCAAAAATAGTCATTCTTACATGCAAAGCCAAATTGTGGGTATAAGCCAAACAAACTATATATTACATGGAAAAAGAAACCTATCATGTGAGATTCACAAGTAGGTACTTGGAGCCAGAACTGAAATTGGGGCTATTTGTTCCTGCCCCCAACACAGCAACAGCAAGGGTATCCCTCTGGGCAGCTAAACCAGGAAATACCAACTGGATGCCCCCCATGAGGGTCTTCTTTCAGGGGTAAACCAAGAATGGCAACGTGGAAGTCCCTGAACAGACTCAGAAGTGGAGTGGGCAGATCAAAAGACAACCTGGCAAAATGGCACTACCTTAAAGAATCCCACACCTTGTGTGACTGTGGAGCAGAACAGACAACTCTGCATCTGCATGCTTGTCCACTATGCCCTTCCTCATGTACAGAGGAAGAATTGTTGGAGGCTACAGACAATGCCTTTGCTGTTGCCCGTTTTTGGTCAAAAGATATTTAGCCACCTGCTCTCCTTCTATTTTTTATCAGTTTTATACTAATTTATGCAATGCTTTTTATATGAAATAAAAAATAACACCAACATAAACACACACATACAGGAATTTAAATCAGGAGAGCCTTATGTTAGTTCCTTATTTCTGAGTAATGAAATTGTAGAGAGGCAGTTGCACAGACTTTACACTCTTACCCTGATATTCCTGAGTATTGACTGAAGGTGCATCTATATTGTACAATTAATCCAGTTTACATTACTGCCACAATGGCATCATAGGAGTAATTTTACATGGTCTTTGCCAGAGCACAGGTTCCTCACAAAATTACAACTCCCAGGATTCCATAACACTCACACATGGCAATTAAGGTGTTGCCAAACTACATTCATTCTACAGTGTAGATGTGCCCTAGGAGCAAAATAATAGCAGAAAAATAAGAAGAAAAATGATAGTATTAATATATTTACGAAAGTCAATAACAAAACCTTGGGCAGCTTAAGGAACTCCCTGCTGTGGATGCCCCTTTTATCTGATACCATGTCTTCAGGGGCCTAACCTTACTCATTGAGTTTGCTCTGCTTGGAATTGGACTCCCTCTGTAGTTTAAAGCTCTGGGAATTATTTCAAGTGGTTGTAAGCAAATCCATTGTGTCTCTCCGATAAATTCCCAGAAACAATGCAAACAGGACGAAGGAGAGCTGATGGTGGGGAGGAACTCTCCCTGCAGAGATGCCCAGACTCTAGCAGTGATGTTTAGATAGCTCCATAGGAAGGAAATCTTCCTCACAGCAGAATTTGCTTTCCTGAAACAGAACCAGAGTAGGTAATTTCCATTTTCTACTTAAAATAGATGAACGACTCGAAGTTGCTGCTGCTGTTGCACTCACAATCGTTTTCATTGCTGTCTCCTAAAAATCTGTGTCAGCTGGTGGTAGGCAGTTGATGGCAGGGAGGTATTACTCTATAATTAACCTCCTTCCAACCGTTCCTGAAACATTACTGCATATAGAACAATTATATTTTACAGTGCAGAGCCCAGTTAAACCTAATTTAGAGGACAGAAATGCTGTTGATTTAACTAATTAGAGACCAATGCATGGGATTCCTCTGTGTACTGAGTCAAAGGGTGTTTGTGTGTATTAGTGCCTCAACTGTGTAGTTATAATGTAAGCTAACTAATTTATTACATTTACTGTACATGAAAATGAACACAGAAAAAATAATGACAATGTGTAGATAAATTGCTCAATTGGATTAGAATACCTGCCTTAAAATCCAGCCCAGTCTCAGTTCTATAGCTTTGAATGACTTGTAATTTATCAAACTCACGTCACATAATCTTTAACATGAGAAATCTGCACCTCTTTCTCTCTCTTATTGCATACAGTATGGAAGAAGGCAATGGTAAAACTCTTCTGAATCAAGGGTGCCTAGGTTAGGGTCATGCTCTCAGTCAGAGCTGACTTGAAAACACATAACGGCAACAATAAATCATGCAATATGTCAGCCCTTGCAATTTCTTATGCTAAGTTAGATCCTTGGTCAATCTAGTCCAGATCTTATCCAGTTGACTATGAACCTGCAATATCCTTATAGAATCTAAAGCACAAATGATGCTTCTTTTTAAAGAAAAAAAGGCATTTGAAAAGCTAACTTTTCATTTACTGTATATAGTAATACAGAACACGTACTTATGTATCAATCAAGAGTATGTTTTGGGGCAAAAATTGTAGAGTTTGATATGACCCATGACTAAGTTGATGGTCATTCCTCAGAGAGGGGAAAGAGGCAACCTCATGGAGGAAACCACCCCTGGCTGCTACCTATTTCCCCACCAAGGCATTCAAAAAGGCCTTTTGCCATTCTACTCAGAGAAGGGATGGTTCTTTTTTTTATAAAAGTTAAGGTACAGTATTAACTCCGATCAACAAAGAAACCAAGTTCTTCTCTAAGTAGAGTGACAAGAAGCAAGTCCATTCTGAGATAATCTGAAAGAAGCTCTGGTTTCTACTAAACTTGTGCATGGATTCATTATTGACATTTGCCTCTGACTTGTCTGTTTTGTCCAGTTGGTTCAGAAGCCCATAACTGCATGGGCTCCACCACCATTTTTTTTACTGGCTGCAACAGAACAGTGGCTGTCGAAAACTCTCTGCTTTCGGTTACACATGGAGTATGGGGAGGGAGGAAGCCACTAGAGGGAAAAGCACCAGAGGAAAAGCACCACTCCAGCACCTCCTAATCAAGAGAGAAGAGGGGGCTTTTTAAAGGAAGGGGGCTTTTTAAAGGATAAGATACCTCCAGGTCTATCCCTCTTTCTTCCCTGGGAAATGGGAAGCCTCCTTAAAATGCCCTGGGAAACTGCCTGCTGAAGGGAGAGACAACACGCACCTGCAGCTCCTGTCTCCTCTAGAGTAGAAACAGCTTTAACAAAGCATTAAACCTGCTCTCCTCTACAGACAGAAAGGAAAGGATCGCAGAAAAAGTGGTATCTGAACTCTGATGTTTATATTCCAGGTCTTACTTAAGGATATAAGGGGAAACATGATGCCTAAAATGACGGGAAGGGGAGCCTGTGGGAAGTCTCGTCTCCCCCCCCCCCCCCCACAATTGCCACCAATAGGCTGGATAGAAGATGAATCTTTTGGATTGAAAACAGATTTCTGTCCTCCCAAATTTGGAAGGCTACCAAAAAATAGATCAGGACTCCCATCAAAATCCAGGACACAAAAATGAATCATGGTTTACCCAGATTGCACTAGTCTAGTCTCTACTACTCCTTCTGTGTTCCTTTGAGAAAAACATCACAGAGCTGGTGCTGCCATTTTTGCATCCAGACATTCAAAGAGGCCAGAAGTGATGCCATGGTGGAGAGAGTAGATGGGCTCTGCCTTTCTTTTGGATTCTCCCAGGATGGAACAAACTCTCACCTTTTGTCACTCTACTCATATAAGGAGATGGTTCTATTTTTATAAGAATTAAGGTACAGTACTGTTTGCATTGAGCCATGGATAGTCAACCAAGGGGTTGTTGTGTGTGTTTTTTTTTGGGGGGGGGGGGGGGTTGAAAAAACAATTTAGACTTATGTAGAAGTATATACAGCATTCTGCCCTATATCTTTGTGAAGTAGAAAAAACTTTCAGGAGATACAACTTTTCATGTAAGTTGACAGAAGTATCCATACTCTTTTGAAGGAATAGGGCAGCATCCATGTTTATATCATTCAGGCAAGTCTTGACCTCAATCACAATCAGTCAAACGTGAGTGTCTGGTTTTGCAGTTCTAATATTTGCATCAGTCTTGTAACCTAGTAAATGCTTAGAAAATTATCTTAAGTTGTGCTCTTGAATTGAAATATGGGCATCAATTTTTTTAAAGAAAAATTCAGTAAACACTGAAAAGTACAATGGGCCCTTCATAACCACTGTGGTTTGGTCCTAGGACCCCCTGTGAATACCAAAATCTATGAATACACACGTCCATTATATACAATGGAATAGCAAAGAGGCACCTCTTATATACAGTAAAATGAGATGAACAAAGGTTACATTCTGGATTATCATCATTATTGAATATTTTCAAGCTGTGTATAACGGTGGGAATCCATAGGTGCAGAATTCATGGATCCAGAGGACTGACTGTGCAGTACTTGCTTTTATAAAAATGCCTCTGAATGAACAGCTAAAGAAAATTGACATTCAATTGTACTGTATTGAGTTCACCTGTTATCCTAGATGAACTTGGATTTTGTCTCCATTCATTTACTGAAGGAATTGGAATGTTCACACAAGGACAGTTGTTTTAATTTGGTTACAGTGGCCAGTTTCTAAACTGAAATTCAGTCAGTATCAACCGCCCCCGCAGCCCCCCCCCCCCACACACACACACAACCCATTGGTTGCCTTTTCATTCTCTCCCTCTCCCTCTCTCTGTGTGTATGTGTTTGCTTTATAACAGAAAATGTATGCTGTTTGTAGATGCTGAGCTGTTTTGCAAACCTGGTCACCAAATGATGCTGGAGGCATTTGAGCCTCCAGCATGCTACAATCTCAGCAAGAAATGTACAACTTGAGGAATAAAAGATAGACGAACAGCATCAGAGAAAAAACCTCTCATTGGTTGATGGTACCCTGAGGGCAGGACACTGTTGCCTAGCAACCCTTTGCTGGGCATTCTCATAGATATGTTGAAATCCTTCTGATGCAACAAACTTTGCCTCAGAGCTTTCGAGAGAAAGTCACTGACCTAAGGAATGCTTTTTCTCTAACTGTTTGGTGCTTTTCCCTCTAAAGTTCCACTTAGTTCAGCCTGTATGCAATTCAGACTCATTTACTGTTCTCTTGCTCGCTGTTTGCATATATTATTTGCCCAGCACCAGCAATTCAAGCTTGTATTTAAATACACTCCCAGTGCGATTCACATAACCTCTCAGTACCTTTCTCTAGTCTTCAACACCCTCCTGAATAAATGTCATTGGGGATCCTGCATTGTACATTGTGGCTTGTTTTCCAGTTACAGTTAAACCAAACATTTTACATTATTATAAAAAAGGAACTGTGGTATTGGAGGAAAATTCTGAGAGTGCCTTGGACTTCAAGAAGATCCAACCAGCCCATACTTCAGGAAATAAAGCTGACTGCTCACTGGAGGGAAAGGCATTACAGGCAAAGATGAAGTACTTTGGCCACATCATGAGGAGACAGGAAAGCTTAGAGAAGACAATGATGCTTGGGGAAATGGAAGAAAAAAGGAAGAGGGGCTGACCAAGGGCAAGATGGATGGATGGTATCCTTGACGTGACTGGCTTGACTCTGAAGGAGCTGGGGGTGGTGACGGCCAACAGGGAGCTCTGATGTGGGCTGGTCCATGAGGTCACGAAGAGTCGGAAGTGACTGAACAAATAAACAACAACAAGAAAGGATATGTGAAGTTGCTCATTTTGTAATAGATTTACCCAGTTCTCATATCCCATAAGTCTTTTCCGTGTGTGTGTTTCAAGTCAACTGTCAATTTATGGCAACCTATTGAATTTCAGATGGTTTAACATTGAGAAATTTCCCAGTCATAGGACACTTTGGCCTCTTTTCAACCATGGAGAGGCACTGAGCTCATCACATGAGTTAAATTACTTCTGGCCATCATGCACAGCCCTCTATGGTTGAAAAGAGGCAGACTTGTTCTGAAAGGAAGGAACTCCAGCAGTTGACCTCATCACATTGAGAAATGTCCCCCTCATAGGATACTTCAGCCTCTTTTCAAGCATGGAGAGGCATGGAGCTCATCTTATGTTCCAGGGTTGAAAAGAGGCAGAAATGTCCTGAAAGGAGAGAACTCAGTCCAGTATTCAAAGCTCCTACCTCTTATTGTACTTTCCTCCCATGCTTCCAACTGAAAAACAGGTAGGATGGGAACCATCAAAGTTTCCTGACCTATTTCATTGCCCAACCATTATTATTTTGTTACTAGCGATTTTTTATGATAGAACCAACTGGCAGAGTGGAAGTTTTCCACTTCTGACCTGTGCCCCTAAGTCCAGCAAATGTGGAGGGATGACTATATTTCTAAAATGTGTATATTTGGTCAATGGGTAATGCAAAGCAAGAAGTTGGGCAAACTTGGAGAAAGCCAACCAATTACAGTTCATGGTATGCTGTGGGTGGATCATAATGGAGAAAAGGATATAAACTTGAGGGTTGTCTGTAAAAGAGTTCATTGGGAGAAAGAGTTCATTCAGTGAGAAAGAAAGAGTTAAAGATACTAGGAAGAAAGGAACCAATAAGATCTGAATCGAGTTTGGAGAGTATAAACATGGAAGAAGCTCCCGGGGAAGTATTGCTTCATCTGAAATGGAGGTCTTACTGTGTACTCTGTGCAGAACCAGCCTAAGGCTAGATGTTTATTTGATTTGTTATATAATAAATCTTTAATCATTTTATTTTCTTTATCTCTACCTGGACATTTTATTTTAATAATTTATAAGAAAGACTGGTCATGCTTTACCACACTGAATCTACTGGTCAACAAAAGCTACTTGCCCAATATAGAGACCACCTTGAGGTATGGGAACCAGATGGCAGGCAGAGGTCCTGAAGGTGAAAGTGGAAAGTGAATGATAGGAGATGAAGGGTTGGAATTTGTGGAAGGGTTCTGTCAGAGTTGCATATGTCCAACAATGCATATAGTTGAAAGAAACACAAAACATTCTTTTCTGAAAAATGCTCTCAAAACAGATTCTGTACATGGGTCTGACCTTTCATCAATACCCTGGGTGCAAGCAATTCACCATTCTGTGTGCAAAGTACACAAGCAATTCGCAGGAACATTTTCTCTGCAAATATCTATATATTCCTGCTCATGTTAGGCGGTTTGGGGCAAGATTGGGTCCTAGTTCTTTGTATCTCTCTTGTCAATCACTCATTTGAACTGACTAAAGATCTTATTTGGTTTAAGAAGGTGAGCTAGGCCAGGACAGTACATACCCTCTGTGTGTGAGAGAGGGTGCAAAGATCCAAGGCAAAGCAAATATGTTATTAAAATTATTATTTTTTAAAAAAGAAAGACTTTTTGGAATATCTACCGATAATGTGTTGCAGACATAGTGATTTCTGATTATTTTTTTTTTGTGGTTGTTAGACCACAGAAAGGATTTTTGACCATTAGGCATTTGTTCATATAGAGATTTAACTTGCCAGTTGATGCAGGTTTTCTTGTTTTGCATCTACACTATAGCACATGAGACATTTTGTATTATGGTATGATTGATCCGAAAACAGTCTTTACTCAAGCAATAAAATGGAGAGAACAGAACAGTGCTGAAGCAGAGTCCATGGCAATTATTTTTCAGCCTCCTTTTCCTACAGGGCTTAGGGGGCATCAAGGTGCAATGGCAAGCTGAAGTATTTATTCCCCTGTTGTTGTTAACTAGAATTAAAGAGCTGTATCCCAAGCGTATCTATGAATTAGCTTTCTTCTAAAGATCACGTGCTTTTTTCTGTGTTGAGTTCAGAATAATTTTTGGACATGGTCTTAAGGTAAGTGACTCTGGGTTTGGTAAGTGTTGTAATCAACAAAATTATCTATGCATTTAATATACATTACCTGGAATTCTAATATGTAAGTATCCTAGTTGTTTATAATGTATGTATTTATTATTAAAATAATTACATCCCACCTGTAACTCAGTATTTCCCAAACTATAGTCTACTACAGTGGTTCTCAACCTGGGGTCCCCAGATGTTTTTGGCCTACAACTCTCAGAAATCCCAGCCACTTTACCAGCTGTTAGGATTTCTGGGAGTTGAAGGCCAAAAACATCTGTGGACCCCAGGTTGAGAACCACTGGTCTACTGGGTGTTTTGGACTTCAGCTTCCAGAATCCTCATTCATTGGTCAATGCAGCTGAAGCTTCTGGGAGTTGATGTTGAAAACACCTGGAAAGATAGAGCAGAAATGGGAAGACCTGAAAAAAAGGTAGGGGGGCATGATTGGGGGTTTTTTTCCACATTTTTTTCAGTTTTTTTTTTCCAAGTGGTTCCATTTCTAGGCTATACTTTAGAAATCACTGTTATTCCTAAACACCTGAAGACAGAGGACAGGCAGTAAAAATAAAATAATTTAAAACACTCTTTTATGGAAATTTATGGAAATCTTCAAAGAATTTAGAACAATCTAAGTGGTTGATAAAACAGTACACAATATATATTATATCAAGGCACCATAGCCTAGTAACTCGGGTTGTGACAAGAAAAACTGAATATGGCTCCCATGCCTTTAATGGTTGTAGAGAAGAGGGAATTTCAAGAGGTTGCTGCTTGTTACCTGGTTGTCCAAGAAGTAACATCTGCTGCAATTCTCTTTTAAATACCCTACAAGCATTAAACATTGTCTTTTCTTAAAACTTAGACAAAAGAACATGTTTCAAAACAAGGCAAAAACCATTTTGAAACAGTTAACTCAAAATAAGATAGTTTGATTTTCATTTTAAAAACACCAACTGAGATTGAGAAATATTGAGTGAACTATACTAAGGAATAAACAGTCCATGATTAAACATAAACAAAGGACAGGGGAGAAGGAGTGGGAATTATAAAGCAGTGGATGAACTGAAGGAAGACAGCAAGAGAGAGAGAAAACATAAATGATGGACAGAACTTGCGTACTTAAGTGTGCATTATTTATGAGGACACTTTCAGCTGAAATGCATTCCTATCCAAGCAGAGCAAGCAAGAAGGGGCTGTGTTGGCTATTTTTAGTGTGAATGTATATTTGTTCCCCTGTTGTTGTTACTATCCAGATTTCAGTGCCATATGTGCTTCTTGCAAACCAGCCTGAGCTCTAAACTCCAAGCAACTGCTACCTGAACATCAGATATCCCTTCTAAAATCTCTGGAGGATGAACAGCGTTGTTGGGGGCAAGATCTCAGGAACTATTGCTGTTGATTCAGCATTGCTGTTGTTGATTATGGGGAAAGCATAAGGGAATTTAACATGAGTGATTCAGAGCAGGTATTGACTTTCTGCCATATGCTGCAGGACAAAAATAATCACTTGAATTGTCGTTCTCCCATTGCAGTGTGCATGATTTTTTTTTGTATAAGATCGAACCGCAAGGCAGCCAAAGGAAATGTGGGAATGAGTCCTTGATATAGACATGGCAGAACAAGTCCCTATATCAGTATAGTCTTGGATAAAAAAGATTGAGTTAGGAAACAAAAAATCCTGAGTTCAAATATTGCCTTTGTTGCTTCTTGGCAGAGGGTTGGACTGGGTGGCCCATGAGGTCTCTTCCAACTCTATAGTTCTATGACTACTATCTCTTGCTCTCTTTTCTGGAAAATTTGGACAATTATTTTGAGTTGTATCATTATGAAGATTAAAAGCCATTAAGTTCCATGATATACCGACTGTCTCCTCCTTCCAGTCATATCTTGCTTTAATTTTCAGCAAGACCCTTTGCCATTATTTTGTACTACAGCTCCCCAAATTCCCTAGCCAACCTAGTCATTGCACCTCCAAATTAACTTTTCTGTGTGCTGTTCTTGCCATACAGTGCCATGAGTTTCTTTGATTCTACCCTGCCAGCAGCAACCAATGATGGGAACAGAGGGTCGTGCATTTTATGGGGTAGCTAGTCAATTTTTTCAAGGAATGTGAAGAAAATAGCATGATGCCTGTAGGCACTGTAATGAGTAATCCTGCTCTAAGATAACATATGTTAAATGCTGAAACCCTATCAGTCATTCAAAATAAAATAATTGCTTAAGGAGAGAAAGTTGTAATGACTATATTATAACCTGGTTCTCTTCACATGGGTTCCTGATGCCTTTTACACATGGAGAGTGTTTTGTCTTGTTTCCTGAAGGGAAGAATCTGTTCTATGCATGGAGGTTATCTTCATGATTTGGAAAACTGATTTTCAAGGGTACCAGTCATGGGAGAAACTTCCCAAAATAAAAAAGTCTCTCTGCTTCAGAAATTCACTTTCCATAAGTAGAAGTCACTGTGTGTGTGTGTGTGTGTGTGTGTGTGTAGGGAGGGAGGGGGGTTACTTCAATCCTTTCTAGTATTTTATATTAATACATTTTTAGAATGCCTGAATAAAGATAATTTTTGATTAACCTAAAGCAGGAGTGATGAAGAACATAAGAAGTCCATCTTGTGTAATAAGAGTGAGAAGCCTTTTGATTTTATTGCATTTTCTGGTTGAGAATGATGAGAGTTAGAGTCCAACAACAGTTGGGTTCCCCACCTTTACTCCCAAGAGCTATATAAGTACTTAGTACTGACAGTATAGTGTTTTCTAGAAACATGTTGTTTCTCTTGATCACGCAAAGAGAACAACCATAGTATTTGGTGTATCCTTGGAATATTTGACATCCAGAGCAGATCCTTTTTAAAAACCTCTCCTCTATATGGTAACATTTTCAGTACAAAAATAATATAAACAGGACACACACACATTGAGAAATGCTGCAACATGCAGTTCTACCACATCTGAAGGACGGCTTGATTCCCATACCTGATTTACATAATCCCAGCATTAATAACTGAGTGTGGCTTTCAGTAAACATATGGCTGACAGGCTGGGCTGAGAGCTACAGAGTTAGCAGCTGTTGAATACCAGGCACAAACTGTGCAGACATGCAGAAAGCCAGTCTATGAGAAACTTCTGCCTCATTTGTGGCAGTGGGGCCAGCTGGATAGGAAGACAAAAAAATAGCTGTGAGGTTCTGCTCTCCTGCATTCATGTTCTTACCCAAAACATTATGATCAAGGCAAGGAGCTGCACCCTCTCAGACCATTGGAGTGCATTGCACCTCAGTGATTGGCAAAGAAGGAGTAAAGGAAGTCTCAAGCGCGATAGGAACCAGGAAACAACAATGACATTGACAGTAGAGGAATAACACATTCTGCTACCTCCTTTTCCTTCTATTGGTGTTGCTACCACTGATACAGCTGCAAGCAATGCTTCACAAATGAACTACGACATCCAGCAATGCCCACACCTTCTTCCTGACAGAGGCCAACTCATTTCCTCTCCATTCCTCCTTGTCCTCAATGCACCTCTTACTGACTGTGCCCAAGGCAAAGCACTCCCATCGCCTCATCTTTGGCATGCCACAGATAGAATTTCTTATCCTCTTTCCTTTAACAGAACAACAAGATGACAGTTTTAAAGCAGCATTGACTAACACACATTTTGGTGCCTCATATGTTACTCCAGTTTCTGGGTATATTTGATCTGCTGGTTCCAAAAATGGCACAGGTTTTTTTTCCTATTGGCACTAGTTTTTGAGATGCAGAACATATAGCTTCGACCAATTGCCTTCTGCTCGCCAACTGAAAGCCGTAATAAACATATCTAAGAAACTAAAGCTGATGCCATCTCTCCAATGAAATTTTCTGAATCAACACCCCCAAATAATTTTATTTATTTATTTATTTACTACATTTATATACCACTTTTTCTCCCCCTAAGGGAACTCAAAGCCCCAGGGAAAGCATCTTATTGGCTGCATACATATTGTTGTATTTTATTCCTAATCTTATGTGGAAGATTGTCCATTGGATATCTGGTCTTGCTTCTTCCTTCCCATTTTGCTCTAATTTTAATGCAAAAGTTAAAGACTAACAAATTTCAAATTTGTGAAAGGAGTTCACTCCCAGAGAATTTGATACATTTAGGTTAGATAAATGGTGATGGGGGGAGGTTAATGTAGATCCACACCAAAGCCATCTGGTCAATGAAACTGGCAATCAACAGAAGTTACACTCACACACTCACACACCATTGGGGGTTCCAATCACAAAAAGCATAAACACAAGGATACCTTGCAACCTGGCTAGAGCAATAAGCACACACTAGTCCTACTGAGTTCAAAATCTGCCATCACCCTACCCCTCCAGGGCTGACACATGAAACTTAAGCCTTATGTAATATGAGAGAGCGAGCCCCCGATGGCGCAGTGGGTTAAACCACTGAGCTGCTAAATTTCTTGATCAAAAGGTCACAGGTTCGAATCTGGGGAGCAGCGTAAGCTTCAGCTGTCAGCCCCAGCTTCTGCCAACTTAGCAATTCAAAAACATGCAAATGTGAGTAGATCAATAGGTACCACTCAGGCAAGAAGGTAACGGCACTCCATGCAGTCATGCCAGCCACATGACCTTGGAGGTGTCTACGGACAACACTGGCTCTCCGGCTTAGAAATTGAGTTGAGCATCACACCCCAGAGTCGGACACGACTGGACTTAATGTCAGGGGAAAACCTTTACCTTTACCTAATATGAGAGAGGGACCCCTAAAAAAGGAAAAGCTGTTTGCTCTGAACACGGAAACCAAGCTAAAATAGCAAGTGGAACTGCCTTCCAATCTAGCATGTATGTGTGTCTCTCTCACACACACATTCTCTCTCAAACATCCCCATCCCACCATGCACCAACAGATTCAACATCTATTCTGGATGTTTTGATAAGGCCCTTTCTTGTTTCTTTTCACCCCCAAGCAAACATGATTTCATATTCTCTATGCCTCCCCCCGCTCTGTCACAATCATTTTCTGTTCTTTGCTCCCTCCCTTTTCTCAGGTGGGTTGGCTTCTATCTGTTCAGTTCAATCTCCTTGCCTGTTCATTTTCTACAGAATTCTCCTCACATACATCTCCCTTCAGCTAAATGATTTCCCCCTTCTCCTTCTAATCTACCTTGTATTTTTAAGGTGCTTTGCTATTTGTTAGGCTTCAGGCTCTAAGCCCATGTTTTTAATATTTGTCAGGTCCTTCGTGTACTTTCCTTGAACACTGGTGATAGATGCTAACATTTTATTGCAAGCTAAAACTCCAGCATCATTGTCTTCTTCACATTTTGTCTCCTGCTTAACATTGCAATTGATTAGTAATTGTTTGCAGAAAAGACATAAGCTCTTGCAAGAAGTCTGATGTGAGGTGTTATTGTGGGGGAAATAGGCTCTAGAAAACTGACTTTTCATTTAAAGAAAAACCTTTCAAGAATACAAAATGCTTTTTTAATTATTTTTGGGAGGGTTTCCCCTGCCTGGTGCATCATACTGTGCATGTGTATGCATGTGGTCCAAGTCACATGTTGACTTATGGCAACTCATGAATTATATAGGGCTTTCTTAGGTCAAGAATACCCAGAAGTGGTCTTGCCAGCTCCTTCCTCTGAAATAAAGCCTAAATGTTTGTGTATGTGGTCCAAGTGCATGTGTGTGTATGTGGTCCAAGTCACATGTTGACTTATGGCAACTTCATGAATTTTATAGGGCTTTATTAGTTCCAGAATACCCAGAAGTGGTATTGCCAGCTACCTCATCTGAAATACAGCCTAAAGCATCTGGTAGTCATTGGTCATTTTCCATCTCATGCCACAAAACAGTTCAGGGAGTAAAGTCCTACAGATCTCAGTAATGAATTTTGAGGGTGAACCATGCACTAGAAGTTCATGTGGATAATTTCACCATTTATGTCCCCAGAAGAATAATTACATAAGTTTCTTTACTTACAGCCAGTTAAATCTAAAAGGAGATGGTTCATCCAGTAGTGATACTGGAGATGTAAAGAGATGATAACAGTTTCTCACACTCTTATTTTAAATTAGTGGGACTCTGGGTTAGATAAGAGATAAGGCCAGTCAGTTTGGATAGACCAGGCTAATAACAATAAGAATCTAACAAAGATAAAAATGAAGGAAGTTTTTGTAAAGAACTTTCCAGAATCCACCACTGTCTGCATTCATGGAGAAAAATATAAGAAAAAAGCTGGGGAAGAGAGAAACAAACAGATTTATCAATTCAGGCAGAAGGTATAGAGTGTATGACTGTTAAAAGCTGGTCTTGGAAACCTAACTTAATTAAGCTCAGAACTAACTGGCTATTTAACTCATTAAGTTGTACATTCACTAGAAAATTTCAAGGGATTTCATATAAGTTTTTAGATTTCCCAATTAAGGCTGAAGTTAAAAATATCTGTCAGGGTACTTTGAATGCAATTTTCCTACTTCTTGGCAGAGGGTTGGAATGGATGGCCTACGAGGTCTCCTCCAACTCTATGATTCTATATGTTTTACTGAATTGCATCACTGGAAATCTCTAAGGAAAGGTGCTCTGACCCACAAAAAATGATTCTGTGTTACATTTTCTGAACCTCTGCTTCAAAAGGACAATAGCCCCTTTGAAAGAGCTAATGGTGGTGGTAACATAAGTAATTCAACAATTTTGGTTGTTAGTGTGGAGTGCCGTAAACTAGTTCCCAATTTCTAATATTTAACATCATTAATTAATTAATTTAAGGGAATTCTGGGCTCATTGGGTGTGAATATCCATACTTATTGAATTCAAATATTAGACAATTTGGTTGAAAATTTTAATTGCTTTGATAATAACTTTATACAATCTTCAAAATCCAATGGCAACAGCTTGTGAACTGAGAAATATAAATTTGGAAGAGAATGAAAGCAACTGATCTGTTTAATCCCTAGTCAGAACATAATCTACTAGTCCTTTGAATGGCTAGATGAAATCTGATGAGTCAGAAGTAGCATGAATGTTGTCTGGCTAATGGCTATGCTTAGAGCTGACCCAAGATATTTTACTGCCTGAATCAATATTAACGACGGTCTCCTCCATTTCATATTCAGGTGTTGAATTACAAATGCCCCAAATGCATTTCAGTGTTCTCATTCCATAGAATGAGAGTGCAGATTTATTTGGTTCCAAATATTTTGATCAGTTTCTTGATCCAGTATTAATATATCGCGTTTTCTCCTGTCCTAGTTTCTTCTGCTTTGTTGATCATATCTTCCTGAATTGGTATTCTTGTCACAGGTTTTATCCCACCAGATCTCTGCAAACCAACTAAATCAACATTGTTTTCATGCATAAGAACATCTTCCTACTCAGTTATTTCCTCAACTTCTTTCACTGAGATGTGTAGGCAACATTTTTAACACAGCTTCTCTTGCCATTTCTCTTTTAAATGCAGTATCTTTTTGCATTTCCCTATTATAAAAATAATTTGGTTCATTCTGTTGCAGTTTACCAGTGGGGGAAAGGCTACAGGCTGACTGTTTAATGCTTATAACAGATTGTGCATTAGTGTGGCATGTACCAAAGGTCTCAAATGCATATACTCTCTCTCTCACACACACACACACACACACACACATTTCAGCTGGACTGCATTTCTTTTTGGTCATTAATTAGTATTTGCATTTTTATGAATCTAACTCCTTTATGATTACTGAAATAATATGGAAGCTATACAAATAAGACTATGAAGTCCACTCCTTCAGAGCTAGCATTAGGTTTTTGGTTCATTAGGGTAATAAATAATTATTTTTGGTAAACCCAATTTTTTTCTTCCACATGTTCTAATCTAGCACAAGATGCCTAGCCCGGCATAAGATCATTCCTCCATGTGCTATTTCAGTTGCCCAGAAAGATAACACAACCAAAGTTGTCAACAGCTGCTTATTCTCCTGTTCATTTCTAGGGGCGTCTGTTCACCAAGGTGACCAAAGCTATTTCCAAATCAGAGCCATGCCTGACTGAATTGCATCCAAATAATCCATCTCATTCAGAAACAACTGGATGAGATTACTTTAAATTCAATTTAACTGAAGCTTGATATGGAGGAATAATGAATCTCTGAGGTGATTATCAGTTATGCACCAAAACTCTACATCATATTTATTTATTTACCATGTTTGTACTCTGCCCTTCTCAGCCCCAAAGGGGACTCAAAGCGGCTTTACACATAGGCAGTTATTCAATGCCTTAAAAACAAAATACAATTAAAATAACCATTTAAATTCAGATTAAAATTAATACACATTAAAATATTTAAAAACATTACATCTATTATTAAAAACATGCAATCCACAATCATAATAGTAATGCAAATGTAGTTATGCTACAAACTTGTATAAGGCAAAAAGTTTTAAAATTCCTTTTCTAAAATTTGCCCTTTTTACAGTCATGAAAAGCTAAATCAAAATTTTTGGTTGTTTTATGATGATCTTTTGTATTTTTACCAAGGTAGCTGAAAGCTTCAATCAATAGAGATGATTCTTCAGGAAAGCAAAGATCTTCATTGGTTTGTGCGTAATTTAAAGACAGATTTACTGAAATTAAGAGAAATGCAGGCACAGAGGTAAAAGAAAATGAGTTTTATTTAGAGCTGTGCAAAGGCATTAACAATGTAATTTTTAAAAGTGTACAAATGGCTTTTGAAACTGGAGGTAGAAGCTGGGCCAGTAAAAGAGTAGATCCAAAACTTTGGGCATAGTGTTCATATGGTGCTATGGAAACAATGCATTTGAAGATAAATTAAATTTAGAAATTTAACATGTATGAGGCAATGTATAGATGGTATTGAATCCCACATGTCGCAATCAATGTGAGATGGCAAGATGGGGAGAGCACCTTTTTTCATATGTAGTGGTCTTATAAGAAGCTAAAAAGTTACTGATCTAAGATTTATATTTCAGTTAAAATTAAAGGTACATTTTGTAAGATTAGTAGAGAAATTTTTGTTGGACATTGTGTATAAAGAACTGGAGAGAAAATAAGGATCACTTCTTCAATATATGATAATATCAGCAATATTATTGTTTGCACTTTTTCTATCAGCCCTTCCCTTACAAATGATTGCACTAGTTTGCCCTTCATGCCAAAAACTGGTTATTATTTCAGGTCTATTGGTTGTTGGCTTGATTGTTGTTTGATATTTTGTTATAATGTTGTTGTTTTAGTTTGTCTTTATGCTGTTGCTATGTTTTTAACTTTGCACTAAATGACCTCAGTAGCACTTTATTTATGGTTCGTGCAATTAAATCCTTTCTCATCCCCGGACCCCCCTCCCGATGTTTGACATTGTCCTATCTCCCAGTGTTTTAATTTTTTTACTTTGACTGTAAATTAGACTGCTTGTGACAAAAATAATTTTAAACTAGCGATGATTATGATGACTTTTTTCGTATCAGGAGCGACTTGAGAAATGGCAAGTCGCTTCTGGTGTGAGAGAATTGGCCGTCTGCAAGGATGTTGCCCAGGAGATGCCTGGATGTTTTTTATGTTTTACCATCCTTGTGGGAGGCTTCTCTCATGTCCCTGTGTACGGAGCTGGAACTGACAGAGGGAGCTCATCCGCGCTCTCCCTGGATTTGAACCTGCAACCTGTCAGTCTTCAGTCCTGCCAGCACAAGGATTTAACCAACTGTGCCACCGGGGGCTCCTATGATGATGATGTATGGAATGGTTCCAATAAATGTATTATAATAGAAGTGTGTGCATTTACTGATTTCTCCCTTTTCTCCAAATTTGGAGACTTTTCATGAGCAATTTTAAATATACATTTGATGCACTTTAGAGTTATAACTCTTGACTTAAATCTTTATGGTCTGTGACAACAAGAAAATTAACAGGGATGCTGGGAAAATAAAAGGTTAAGAACTGCTGGCCTATGCCATAAATTTCATGATGTGGAAAATGTAGTTCAGCCATGCTTCCATGGAGCAGAAAATGAATCCTGTTAGGGAGGTAAATGTTGCTTAGAGAGTTACATGTTAGGACTGAGAGTCAAAAACACTTGATTGTCATAAGAAGAAGGTGGGCCTTATATATTATAGAAAGCCTCACATATATAATCATTAGAGTTGGTTAGGTTCGCTTTGTTAAAACCTTAAATTTGTTAAAACCTATTAAATTTGGTCTTTTGAATCAATTTTGAACCATGAAGGAAAAGTAAGAGGTGTGATTACGATTTGAACCACTTACCCTTTTTATTCATAAATATTTCATAATGTTCAGAACTCTCCCAAGGTTATTCTAATTTTCACAAGCATTAAGCAACTTTTGTAAAATTTTGCTTCCCCTCCCGGGTGAAGCAAAGGAGGGATGAGGTGGGCGTGCCTAAGCACAGCCATTGTTGTAGTTTGTGAAGGAAAGGCCCCCAATGGTAGAGATTGCAAAAGGCCCTATTGCTAAACTACATTTCCCACCCAGCAGGCTCCTCCTGCTCCTTTCTGCATTACCAGCTGGAGCATTGAAACTGAGTTTTCCTCACTCCCCCCCCCCCCTCTCCCCGCTCACCTCAGTCTCAAGGTTTGGCAACTGGGAGTTTAGCCAGGCAGGAGGCAGCCTCCACTCAACAGAATCAAGCCAATGCTGGGTTTAAAAAAAAGAGAAAGGGGGAAGGTGGGAGAAAATTGGGAAGGGAGAAAGGAGAGGCTTCTTTCTGTTATAGATCAGTGGCACTAAAGGTTGATTGGGATATTGGTTAAAGCAACAAATTTTGGAAAGGAAGGAGAACCTGTCAGAAGCACCTTCCCTTCCTCACCTTTCTCTCTTCCTTCCTTCCTTCCTTCCTTCCTTCCTCCCTTCCCTCCCTTCCTCCTTCATTCCCCCTCCTCCCTCCCTCTCTCCATGTGGATCAGGCAGATCTTATCGAGGAACAACTTCCAACAGCTTTGCCTCAATGCTACCCAATCCTGGGAGCTGTAGTTTTGCATGGTTTTTTAGCCTCCTTTGTCAAAGAGTGCCATACTACAAACCCCAGGATCCCATAACATTGAACTGTGGCATGGCTGCATCTAATCCAGGCCTGGGCAAACTTTGGCCCCTCCAGGTGTTTTGGATTTCCACTCCCATTATTCCTAACAGCCTGAAGCCTGCTGCCTGGCTGAAGCCTGGCAGCGGGAGCCAAGTGGCACCTGAGGGGGCGTCGCTGCCTCCTCCTCCTCCTCAGCATTGACAGCCAAGGCAGCCCTGAAGTGGAAGAGCCCCTCAGTCAGGAGTGGCCTGAGTGGAAGAGCCCTGGAATTTCCCCAGTGCCAGTGCTGTCTTTTCCTACTGCACATGTGTATCTCTGCCATTAACGAAGCTGTTTCAGAAGTTTCGGAAAGTTTTGAAAAAAAAATATTTTTAAAGGAAGTGACTTTAGAATCGAACCACCAGCGCCCCCTACAGCTGAAACAAGTTTTGAACCTTTTTTCTTTTCTTTCTTTCTTTCTTTTTTTTTTTTTTTTTTGCTCAAACAAGCCTAATGATCATACCAAATATTTCTAGGGAATAGGACAAGTCTGCTGTTTATCTTCAGTTGCACTGTCATTGATAGCAGATTTATTTAGTTATTTATCGTATGAGGAGTGAACCAATGTATTTGAGAAAAGACAAAATTTAAATGTCAGATGGTGCATACCGGCTAGACAGTGCAATTTCTCTAGTGGTGTAGGGCACAGACAACCTGTGATAATGTGGCATGTCTCATTAAGAGCCACATTCACTGTTTTAGCGTGGTGAAATGTGTTCCACACTGGGCATGCATACTCAGCAGCAGAGTAGCATAGCGCAAGGGCAGATGTCTTCACTGTGTCTGGTTGTGATCCCCAGGTTGTGCCAGTCAGCTTTCGTAAGATATTGTTTCTAGCACCCACATTTTCTTGGTATTCAGGCAGTGCTTCTTGTAGGTCAGAGAACAGTCCAGGGTAACTCCCAGATACATACTGAAAAGAGTACCTTCAATATCACCCCTCTCTTCAATCATGCCATTGAACCGATTCAATAATTCATGAAACAGCTGGAGATTTGTTTTCTTCATGAAAAATACAAAATTTGGGAAGGTAAACAGTAGAAGATAGGAGGAGGAGAGTTTGTATTTATAATGTATCAAATCATTCCATAGTTGCATTCTTCTCCAGAGCTATACAGCTGCATAAGAACATGAGTGACAGCATTGAATGGAGACTGTACTGAGCTAGATGGACAAATGTCATTTGTTTTGTTCTCTGTTTACTTTCTTTTGCCAAATTGTGTCTGCGTGGTGTAGAGATGTCTGAAAGAAGAGAAGTCATCCCCTATGTCATAAGGAAAGGGGACATCACACACAATTGATGTTTATCTTTGAAGAAAGAGCATGAAAATGTTGCTGGCAAAGCAGTGGAGTGTTTGAAGGCTACATGTTGTCTCTTGATAGGCAGGAAACTAATTTGTGCCATTGCATTTCTACCTTTAGCAAAAATCTGTCAGCCAAAGTACACTTTCCCATCACCATCCGTTTCAAAATCTTTCCTTCAGTGTCCTGCACTTCAGCTTCCTTCCATACTCCAGGGCCTTTAAATTATTTACAACTTCTTGATCATTCTCACATGGCCAGTCATGAATGAGATCTTCCTTTGTCTGCTTCCATGTTCTGTAATTCATGTCTTAGGTTGTTTTATGCAGGAAGGTACATGTAGACATTTTTTCAGTGAAAAAATATATTCAACTCTATTTCTATAATTATCTCCCTTTTCTTCCCATTCTTTGTTTGTATTGCTTTAAAATAACTTGTTTTTAATCCCTAAATAGAAATTTGAACATTTTCCCCCATGCATTTTCAATCAAAGATGAATTTATTTACTTACTTTTCCTCATGGACGATTTTCTGCTGATCTTTTCCTTACTGAGTTTTTGAGCATTGTTCAGTTGCACACAGTTTTAACCATTTGCATCTTAAAATGTATTATATATTTTGTGAATGTATTATGTATACTCAAGCCTTACAAATATGCACACTTCTGTGTAAAGGGAAGCTTTGTCTGAAAAGAAATCTTGGGATATCATAAATAAATAATTCTCAGAAACTTGAAGGACTGACATACATTTCTGTACCTTCTGAATAGTCCTTTTTTGGGAGGCAAGAGCTGTCAATGGTCACATTTACAACTGTATTACACTTCATCCATGACTTTTTGTATTGATATCCAGCCTCCTCTTTCTACATTATCCTACATCCCAATTTATCACGACTCTAGATTTGCAATCAGGCACAGTTTGTCCAAGTCTCAAAAGTCCTATCCATTCACTGATGAAACCAAACCAAATGTCCTGGAAGTACTTGCCACCATCTGCAGAAAACTGAGAGTAGAAAAGTAAATAGCAGTTGGAATAATTGTCTGTGCTGGAAATAATTGCAGTACTAGTGACTGCATCTATTTTTTAAAACCAAGTGACATTTCTTTCCATTCATTATTAATACAGAGTGTAATCATGCATAGCCATGTTATAGAAATCCCCAGAGAATGTTGCTCATGGTATAAATAAACCTCATTCAAATAATTTGTTAAGATGCAGCTAAGATTACAGACATATGTCAATGTTTGAGTGCATATCATTTTTCAAGAACGTTCAATCTAAACTCAAAATTAGAAACCCAAGAGGGAAAATTACATGTTTGAGCCTTGAATTAAACACCAAATCTACTTTTGACTGGTGAAACACTACTCCTCTCCTTTCAATTTCCCACTTTGCCTTCTTAATCTTTAAGATCAATGGAATAAGATTTGGAATTTTGGGGCCCTCCTGATCTTCCCCTATAATCCACATATTGCTTGAATTTGAGTGCTGGCTCCCAATTGATAGGAGTCAGTACACTTTATAAACTGATTTTTCTTTTACAAAATATAAATAATATCGCCCTTAAACATCAGCAATAATTGACACTGCCCAGAGTTCTACATTTAGTTACATAACTACCTTAGGAGTGTCTTCTTCCTTGACTTCCCTGTCATGATTTATTGGACAATACACAGGCTTCATTCTCCTGTTGATTGAAATGCAGCATACTGATGTTTCCAAACTTGAGCAATCTCCAGTGCAACAGTCAGAAGTAGGATCCCAATTCCTCCCAGCTTCATAAATTGCCCCTAGAAAGTGGTGGGAACATCAGTTAGCTGTTTTCCCATCAACAAAATAGTTATCTGTTATTCGCAGTAGCTGCTGCTGCCCAGTAAGTGGGAGTCCCGCACACCAACAGTTATTGAAGTTTGCTCCATAGAGCCCTTGGATCCTGCATGCCTCTGACTTGGGTGGCCTGCCTGGCCTGAGAACATTGGTAGCCAGTGTCCATTATTCAGCACTTGGAGAGGTGCCAGCTGGGGTACAAGGGTGATGGGAGAAGAAACGGGAGATAGAGAGGGCATCCTGCTTCATTTTGTTGCCTTTCCAGGCAATGAACACTACCCATGTCTCACTCACTAGCTTCTGCTACAACAAAAACAGAAGGAAATTGTCAGAACTCCCACAGTTGGTGGTTAAAACCATCCAAGCAGTCAAGATATGATATGATAAAGTATCCATGCAGAGCCACCTAAACTGAACAAAATATACCAAGTACATGCCCAACACAACTTCTAATGTAAGAAGTAAGATCTGAGTAAAACCACAGCAGTGCAGGGTAAATTCGCAGTGGGTTTTCAGCATTTTGAAACTTTGGGAAAAAATCTTACTGAAATCACACAAATTTCCAGTGTATCCATCCATACAGTGTAAAATATTATTAGTGTCGTATGGAAGAGCAAGTTCAGAAGAAAGTTTACAAAAAAAACCAGCAAGGAATACATGAAATATTTAGAAGTAGATAAATTATTTGGACAGGAATGCAGGGACATGAATGACATGGTGCTGATGAGATTGTGCATAGGGAATCATTATTTACTTTTCCTTGGCACACAAAGCTTGTGAGTTCCTAATGAAATGAAAAGAGGGATTCAGTTTCACGGAGAGTCGAAAGGAAGCACTTCCACGCTGATCACGCAATTAACCTAATGGACTACATTGTCAGGGGAAGTTGTGGAGGCCAACAGAGTAACTGGAAGGATTAGACAAATTCGTGAAAGATAAACCCATCTTTGATATCCAGCCAAGATGATCAGGACTTGAATCGGCATTCTTCAGATATATTTAACTTCATTTTGGTTGAAGTTAAGAAAGACAAGATGCAGATCACATGAAGGCATAATTATTCTGGCCCACCTGTCCTGATTTTTCTTTTGCATTGTTGACAGTTAGTGGCATCTTTCATTTAAACATTTCTTGTGTCTTCAGGAGTGAAGAAGAAGAAAAACTGGAATATGAAGAGCTATTTCAAGAATGTTCAAATAAGAATTGCCATAAGGAAAGCCATTGTATAAAAATATATTCAAGAACTACACAGAGCTTGGAAAAAAATTCTAAGATAAACTTGTTTATTCTTTGAAAAAATACATATTATGCTAGCTTATTGCTTAGTTTATACAAACTGGTGAGTAATGTGCAACTTATCACATTACTCACCAGTAATACTTTACTTATTATTTAGATTTTATTTATTTTGTTTTATTTATTTATTAATCAATTTTATATACTGCTACTCCCCGAAGGCTCGGAGCGGTTTACAATATACATATGTGATACATTACATTTAAAATCAAAGAAAATTTTCAGTCAACAAGATTTAAATGCCAGCCTAAATAAATAAGTTTTACAAGCTCTATGAAAAGATAGTAAGTCTCAGAGAGCTCGTGTTTCCACTGGCAAGGCATTCCACAGGTAAGGAGCCACCACCGTGAATGCTCTACGCCTAGTAGGCATCAGGTGAAAGGTCCTAAAATTGGGAACTTCAAGGAAATTCTGATCGTTTGAACGGAGTGATCTCGGGGGTTGGTAGGGGGTGAGGCAGTCCCTCAGGTACTCCAGCCCCAGGCCATATAAGGCCTTAAAAGTAAGAATCAGCACTTTGAAGGTAATCTGGTGCTCTATCAGCAACCAGTGCAGTTGCTGCAAGATTGGAGTGATATACCAGCTCCACTGGCTGCCAGTCCATCTCCGAGCCCAATTCAAAGTGCTGGTTTTGACCTATAAAGCTCTATATGGTTCTGGCCCAGCTTACTTGTCCCAACGCATCCATCCCTACATCCCATCTCGTAATCTAAGATCATCCGGGGAGGCCCTGCTCTCGCTCCCGTCAATTGCGCAAATGCGTCTGGCGGGGATGAGAGACAGGGCCTTCTCGGCTGTGGCCCCTCGCCTATGGAACACTCTCCCAAATGAGGTAAGATCTGCTCCCCCCCTCCTGGTTTTTGGAAAGAAATTAAAATCATGGCTTTGGGATCAGGCCTTCGGACAGTAGATGGTTATAGAGTTTAAAGGACATGGACTAGAATGACAATACGACTGGCAAGACTGTTTCTATTATTTATTGTTTTAATGATTACTTATGTACTGTCTAATTATGATTTATCTTTAATTGTGGTTTTATTATTGTGGTTGTTATGGTTTGGCATTGTGTCAGTGTCCAGTGTTTGGCACTGAAGTTTTGTCAGTTATGTGTAAACTGCTTTGAGTCCCCCTAGGGGTGAGAAAAGCTGTATAAAAATACTGTAAATAAATAAATAAATAAACCCCTGTGAGAAGCCGGGCAGCAGCATTTTGCACTAGTTTAAGTTTCTGGATCACCAATAAAGGCAGGCCTGTGTAGAGGGCGTTACAGTAGTCCAACCTTGAGATGATTGTAGCCCGGATCACTGTGGCCAGGTCATCCCTGGACAGATAGGGAGCCAGACGCCTAGCCTGACGGAGATGGAAAAATGTGACTCTACTCGCAGAGCCTCCATCGTCAGCAGAGGGCCTAAAAGGACTCCCAAACTCTTTACCAAAGATGATGGGCATAATGTCACGACATCCAGGGTAGGCAACCGGATCACTCCTCCGTCTGGGTGACCCAACCAAAGGATCTCCGTCTTCGCTGGATTCACCCTCAACCTGCTGGCACACAACCATCCAGTAACGGCCTCAAGGCATTGATGGAAATTATTGGGTATGGAGTCTGGTCGGCCTTCCATCCTCTGAATGAGTTGAGTGTCATCAGCATACTGATAGCACTCAAGCCCAAAGCCTCGCACCAGCTGGGCAAGTGGTCACATTTTATTTAAAAGTACATTAAAAATACAAAAATGGAATCCAACTATCCAAAAACAATCCTCCGAAATACCTCCCAAAATGAAGATTTGAGGGGTAATCATCATCAACCAAACAATAATTCAAAAAGCCCTAAAATGTTTTGGGGATGCGCTTATTGCAATTGAGAAAATAATTAAATGTTGCTAATTACACTAAAATGTAAAAAATATCAACTGTTTAAAAAAAACGAATAGTAACACCATTGTTAAAGGCAAATTTTTGAATTTCTTTATAAATAGTTTATGGGTACTGAAGGGTTGATGCATGCCAAGTGGGCTATATTTACCCCCTCTCTCCATTGGGTGATATACCACTATGCCATGACATTTTCAAATTCTGCTTGGCTTTTGAAGTCCAATACCATTTGACATTTGGGACTTTTGTATCAAAACCACAGATAAGGCACAGACACACAATTGATTCTTTTCAGTGTCCTGTGGGGACCTAAGATCCATCTTATATTTACCACCATAGTCAAAAAGAGAAATCACCAAACCTAGGATAGGAAATATAACCTGACACACACATACAGACATGGCTTCCCTAGTTACATGGCCTTCAAGTTCTCAGATGTTGTGTGCTTCCTCTGATGTTGGCAATGTCAGGAAGGCTTGTTTCAATAGGCCTTCATAGAGTAAAAATGGATTCTCGTGGTCCAAAATAGTCATTCTCATCAAATCTGATGTCTGATTTGGGGACAAATTTGGAGCAGTATAGGCTGCTAGGGGACAGAAATGTCGGGTGTTGAATTAATATGACTTTCTTTTTTATTTTGTCTACACTGTAGACAAAATACATTTCTCAATGCTGTGGATTCATTGGTGTTGTAGTTTGGTAAGGCATCAGCAATCTTTGACAGATGAGACCAAAGGCCTTGCAAAACTACATCTCCCATGATTTCATAGCATTAACCCATGGCAGTTAGTGAGGTCAATCTGCATTAATTCTACAATATAGATAAGACTGATATTGGACTTCAACTTATTAAAAGATGTGTGCTCCATACTCCCAAATAACACCAGTGCTTGGTAAAGTAATAACATCTAATTGACTTTAGAGAGAAGTAATTTGGTGTTTATGGGAAGAAGCAGGTCTGAAGGTCAGAAATACCATCACCTCTCATTTATGTCCTTGTGACAGGAACTGGAAATGCTTAGCACTCCAGCTTTGAAGTGTTCGAGTCTATGCACCAGGAGCCATATAAGTTTATAACCTGGCTGGCAATGATGAGTGGTATGAGAACATGCGAGATGAGTTAAGGTGATTTCACCGACAAGTCTAAGGCTGGAATATTCAAATGAGAGCTGAGTGAAGAGAAGATTTTGTGGTTGATCCTTTCTGTATAAATTTAGTAAATGCTGTGGTGCTGTGGGTTAGCAGGATTTGCAGATTAAAATATCCTAATGAGGTGTTTGATATAAAATCCCATCTATGGTCTCCAGATCCTTGCATAATAGAAGTGATATAACAAAAGCCTGACAAACACAGGTTTTAAGAAATCTATTGCTATCTCATTTTGTGATAGCAAAATGACATGTGGTAGCAAATTTTGTACAAGAATAGAAAATAGAAGGCAATAACCGAAAGATAAAATATGCTCTAAAACAGATTGCTCCCTTCATAAGGCACTGATCTAATTGGAAGAATTCATATCTTAATACATTCTACATTAGAACATTGGCCCAGTGGTATACTTCTACACTTGTGAGTGGAATTTTAAAAAGGCCTTGCGATAAGAACGTACAGTATCAGTGTGTTTTTATTCTAAAGCATTGTTTGATACATTGAAACAGATCCCATACAAAAAGAGGGAGCTGTTCTGTGGGTTGGGAAGGAAAGATTGCCTTTTCGCTGTTTCTTTCAGCCCATGTTGCTAGAAGCTGCAAAACATGCAAAGGCAACAGAGGCTAGGAGGGGGTGGAATTGCTTCAGGAAAGAATATGAATGGAAGACATTAGAATTTCATAAGTCAGGTTAACTCCTCGGGGCTGAAAGAAGCAAAAACAACATATTCTGAATAAACATGATATGGAAATCACACAGCAATCGAGGCAGTGTGTGAATTTCTCTTGGAGGCAACCACATGAATGGGTATAAGGTGCCACCAGGAAAATCCCACCAAATGGTAAGAAAAGTGAATCACAAACAACACTTTTGACCTCACTGACCATATGTCATAATTATATGAACATGAGATCAGCTCCTGTTATGCTATGCTAGTATAACAGCCCAATTGACCCATATCTGCACTTTTGCCAGGGTCATTGTTGTGTGAAAACAAGGTCAATGAAGCACTATTGGGAGGCTAATGCTGAGCATCTGGTTTGGAAAAGAACATGCTTCATGACACAGGTCCCACCTAGAAAGTTCAGTGGGATTTCAAAGCTTGAGCTGGTTCTTAAAGGAAAATACAGTTCTTCAAATAACTGGACCTGAGTCATGTAGAGCTTTAAAGGTCATAACCAGTACTTTGAATTGTGCCATTGAAGCTGTTGCAACAAGAGGCTTGTGTAATCCCTATAGCCAGCTCCAATTAGCAATTTGTTGCAGGTCTTTGAACCAGCTGAAGTGTCTTAACACTCTTCAAAGGCAGGTCATCACAAGGCACATTACAATAATCTAACCAGGATGTAACTAAAGACCTTATCCCATACAGTCTTCTCTCCATACCTCTGCACTGCCAAAATGGACTCCCTTGGAGATCTTGATGTGATACAAGGCCACTTCCAGTTGTTGCCCATGGATCTCTGTTGCAGCAGCATGGGGAAAGAGAAGGAAGACTGCATTTTCAGGAGTCACATGCTACCTGACTCCCAAAAACAGGAGACAGATAGAAGCAGAAAATAGCATGTGATGGCAAGTGACCATTGGAGGAAAGGCATTGGACTTCAGTGGTAGGGAACAAAAGAAGATGGTTCCCTCTGCTTTTCCTTGCTCTCCCACCACCACCATGTGATGAGGTCCTAAGACATTAATTCCTGTGGTCAGAACTGATGTTTCAAGGAAGAGGAACAGCTTGCACATAAGCTTTAACTATGCCAGTGAGCTCCTAGCTACCACTGAAACTTGGGACTTCCAGGCTCAGAGTTGAATCCAGAAGCAGTCTAATCTGAAAGACTGCACCTTCAGGGGGAATGTAACCCCATCCATCACAGGCTGAATATATATTCCCTGATCTGACTTTTGACAAATATAAGCACCTCCATCTTGTCTGAATTAAGCTTCCATTTGTTTGCAGCCAGGAAATTTGAAAGACTGTCTTCTTCTCCTGATGGTGCACAAATGTTGACTTTATCAGCTTCCTCTCACTTTCAGTGCAGCAACAACCTTTTCTTTCTCCTACCATCACTGACATGATATATCAACAGTTATACTGACATAGTGCCCCAGATGGAGTCCAACTCAAACGTTTATAAACACTGTGGGCACATTCTTGTTGTTATATAACAGTACTGGCTGCATTCTCCTCAAAGTCATGCAGCAGACAAAGCTCTAAATGCTACCATTAATCCCAACAAATGCACTATGCAATAACTTTTAAAACCATGTTTGTGAGCCACTTGAGACCTATGACAAGAGAAAGCTGGTTTGCTATCATCATTATCATTATCACCTTTTTCAGTGTGTATACTCTATTTGGTTCAAACCATAGAATTCCAGACTTTAAAAATCTTCCACACTGAATAACGTATTTCTTGTATGCCTTTCTTGCTTCGTTGCCAAAATACCCATGGCATCTATTATGTTCTGGATACAATGACCGCACTTCTTTTACTCCTTCATTTATGCATCCCTGAATAAAGGACATCACCAGACATCACAAAAAATGCAATATGACCAGCAAACCTCAGTAGGTAGAGCTGGAGCCAAACCAACCCAGCTGTCCACACCTCAAACTGTGGAATCACTCCAGAGTTTCCAGGAAGTCTCAGAGTAAATCCCATGCTCCACTGTTGCAGACTAATGGCTGAATGTAGGGGGTCATGTGGACTCACCACACCAGCTAAGTGGTAACCCAACATTATTTTGTCCATGTAGTTTCAGTTTAAAAATGCGGTGAGAACAAGAAATAGAATGGGTGGGATAGGTGGATTTTTGAGAAGTGACATTTTTGGAAGGGTGGATTTTGAAAAGAGATGTGCTTGTGGCCTTTGGATTATGCCAGCAAGCTGTATGAAAATAATATGTATTGTATAAATAGCCTTACAGAATAAGTATGGTACATTTCAGAATGATAAACAAAGGTTGGATTGATACCTTTGGAGAGTCCTTTTGTTGTGAAGTCCATCAAGGCAAGAGATTGGACTACATGGCCATTGCAGTCCCTCCCAACTTCATGATTCTATGAAAATGACTACAAGAAAGGGACTGAAAAGATATCCATCTGCAGCTCTACTACTCCCTCCATACCCACAGCCACCATGGCAGCCTAAGTAAGTAACCTGTAAAGTTTCAAACAGAGAAATTCATTGGTTTTCATGCAACAGTAGGTTTTTACAGTCTGGGGATTTTCAAAAGGTGGCTCCAGTCTGCCTTTAATGAACAGATGCAAATCTTTCGTTTTATCAATTGGAATTTTTACTGTCACTGTTATTTTACATACTTTGTGCTGCTGCTTCTGTTAATTATATTTTATACTCATTGCTTTGGAATTTTATCTTATAAAAGTTCCTTGAGAAGACTGTACCTCAAAAGGCAGTAATAAAATATTTTACGTAAATAAGTAATCTCCCTTTATGGGCTTTTGCTTTGGGATAAACAATTACTGAGATATTACATGTGTTACTGTCAGTCTTAGAGTACCACTTGATACAAGTAAGCAATTCTATTTGTTCACATAGCTCTCAGAATACCCCCACCCCAAAATAAGGTAGTGAATAATAATAATAACAATAACAATAATAATAATACTTTTATTTCTTACCTGCCTCTCCTCATGGCTGATTTTAATAGGCTGGTTTGCTTAATTGTTTTAAGGTGATGTTTTTCTACTGATAACATGCTTACCTTCAGTTCTAAATTGGGAGAAAGTTCAGATTTTTTTTTTTTAAAAAAAACCAAATAAATAAAAGGTATTAATTTCTGGGTCTCTGGGTCTTTTGGACCCATAAAATCAAGTTTCAAGAAGGATGATATTATTATTATTAGTAGTAGTAGTAGTAGTAATATTAGATACATAACAAGATTAGTACACAGCAAACAAGATCACTATGCTGGCTTTTGAATTTGATCACATGTCGGACACTTCCAAAGTGACTAGGACTGTGTGATGTATCAGCAAATAATGTGTTCAGATCCAAGTGGGGTGGCCTTTTGCAGCTGACATATGGTAATTTTGTCAGCACCAATTGTTTTTAAGTGCAGGCCAAGGACTTTAGGCACTGCACCCAGTGTGCCGATTACCAGTGGGACCACCTTTACTGGCTTGTGCCAGAGTCTTTGCAGATCTATCTTTAAACCCTCATATCATGTCAGCTTTTTGAGTGACTTCTCGTCAATCCTGCTGTCTCCGGGAATTGCAACATCGACAATCCATACTTGATTTTTTTTCCCATGATCATGAGGTCAGAAGTACCTCATGATTTTGGTCGTACTCCAAAACTCTGCCAGTCTGAATTTGGAAGTCCCAGAGCAGTTTGACATTTTTATTTTCTGTAACTTTTTCAGGCTGTGATCCCAACAGTTCTTTGTCATAGGCAGGTGGAATTTGTGGCACAAGTTTATGTTATGGATTTCTAATAATAATGAGGATGATGATCATTATTATTATTATTAGGAATCCATACGCATTGCAGTTATGGTGGAATTCACTGAATCTTGACCCAGTCCCCCCAATCCCTACAGACTGCGCAACAATAGGGGTCTGTTCCCCTGTCACTTAGGAAGCAACTAACTGACATTATCTCCTCTCTCATGAGCAATCTCAGTTGCAACATGCAAAAACAGGGTCCCTGTCACAATTCCCCCTGGTACAGGAAGTCGATCATGGAATCATAATGGAACACCTAGTAATTCCCAGAGAGAGCATTTTAATCAAATTCATGAATAATCATGTCCACAAAAGTCAAACCTACAATGTGGAGGGCCGACTGTAATTTCACTCTGAAGTAAAGTAGGAAGTAATTAGGGCAATTTTTTCTCTAGTGAGAAAGTCTTTGAAAACTATTCACAGCTTGGGATGGACTCCGCACAAAATTCACACATGGTAGTTTTACACAGAACAAGTCCCAAATTGCCACATTTCTCATCAATCCAGAAATCTCTTCATCAGGGTTTCCAAACAGTTCAGATACATGTTTTTCAACCAAATATTATTTTCATTCCTAATGGGACCTCTATCTCAACAGTAGCCAGGGGGGCATAGTTTCTGTAACATGCCTGTATGGGTTGGGTGGTTTCTTTCTGTTCTTGGGAGGGTGTGAAAACATAAAAAATTGTTTGTAGAAAAAAGACACAAGATCAAACATTCATATCTTCTAAATAAATTACCAGAGAAACAAACAGGAAGGAAGGAATGTAGAAAAGCCATCCTTTCATGCAGACTCACACTGAGAAGGAAACCAACCTGTTTGTTTTTCCACAAAAAGATGTTATGAAATTGGAACATTACTTTGCATTTCAAACTCTTGGAGCCTGCAATGATGAGAGATAGAGGACATGTTCTGATGTTTCATTTCTGCCATTGGCTTTCACCCTATTGTTCCATTACCTTTTGATACATTTTCTGGCTCTCTTTATGATCTATTTCTGACTGTGTCAACGTGATGCATATTTATGCTAACTGTATCTTTATTTCATACACACAATTTTGCATAAACATATTTCACTTGCTTATTAGACGAACATTTGCTCCGAGAAAACCATAAAATATGCTGATTGTTTTGTATCGGTAACATGCCCTCTCCCCATTGTTCATTATGTATTCTGGAAAAGCTGTGCAAATGTTTAGTTAATGATGAATAGGTCTTTGCCCACAGCTCACCACTCTCCAAACTTTTAGTTGCTGATACCTCGAGGAGAAAACAAAGCTCAAAAAGAGAATAAAGACACCAGGAACTCATGCATATATAAAATTCTGCGTGTCCAGAGTCAACAACCAATTTATGATGCACTGATTGCAAGTTAAACTAATTACTATTTTTCCCTACTAATGGCACCAAACTTATTTTTGTTTCTTTTCATTTGGATTTAGCTTCTTAACTATTTCACAAATTAAGGATACCCAGGGGAGTCTGTAAGAGCAGTATCTTGAGCAGTAAATTGGTGAGCATATACTACTTTGCTATGACCACAATGAATAATAAATGATAAATGATACATTTTGGAAAATGTATATAAGCGGAATTGCTAGATTCTATAGGAGATGCTACTTCTATAATTTTGTTACCATATATACTTGAGTACAAACCGACTTGAATATAAGCTGAGGCACCTAATTTTACCACAAAAAACTGGGAAAATGTATTGACTCGAGTATAAGCCAATGGGAAATGCAGCAGCTACTAGTAAATTTCAAAATAAAAATAGATACTAATAAAGGTACATTAATTGAGGCATCAGTAGGTTAAATGTTAATTAATGTAATTTAAGATAAGACTGTCCAACTCCGATTACACCATTATTCTAACCTTCAATGTAAATGTGCTTACGTATCCTTCCAATAATAATAGAGTAAAATAATAAATGTAATAATAACAAAAATCATAAACTTAAATTATAAATGTAATAATAATAATAATAATAATAATAATAAATAGAGTAAAACAATAAATGTAATCATATTAACAGAGTAATATAACAAATAGCCTTGACTCTGGTATAAGCTGAGGAGAGCCTTTTCAGCCTAAAAAAGGACTGAAAATGTAGGCTTATACTCGAGTATATACAGTATATGGCCAAAAGGAAAAGCAAGACAGTTTGAAATTCTTCCATCTCAGTACCAGTGGAAGAAAAGGGTCGTATTTTCCATTAGTGACATACACAAAGCCAGAATCATTGTTACCCATGTTTTACACACATTCAATCCACCTAAAAGTAGTTTATGATTAAAACTTCTGAGTATAGTCAGCTTTGCTAATGCTGAAGTTTTACCAAACTCTGTCTTTTCCTATTTGCTTTCCAAATGTAGGGTCCTGTCTTCAATGTATGCTTCACAGCAAATGACATTTCCTATCACTAATAGGAATACTGATGGCTCTGTTACTTAACAGCTGTGCTGTGATAACAAAGATTTTCTTTTCTGTGAATGACAGCAGCGCTACAGAGGGCCTGCAGAATCAGATGGGAAGTGCCAGGGCCTTTTGAGACTATTCTTCAGAGATTTGAGAACAGAAGAGTTGTGAAGATAGAGCTATAGATTTAATTGCTGTTAATTGATGTGGTTATGTGGAGTTTATTGATGTGTTTTATTGCTAAGTGGTGTATTCTCTCCATGTCCCATCCCCCTTGAGGGAGTTCAAAACAAACTCTGAATCACAGTTCTGCAAATATCTAGGTGTTAACGTTATTCTGATTCAATCACCATCTAAGAAAATAAAACAGATCCACAAAGGTGTTCATACAGTCTGGTAAAACCTTCTTTGTTAATACGGCACCCTTTGTGCCTTACTTACCAGCTGATAGTTCAGAAACTTTCCAGGTACAAACAGAATAGCAAATCTATGGTATTTATTGCACAAGGCAGGCAAACTGGCATTGAAGCTGGATCATCACCTTTGGTGTCTGTCCCTATCACATTATGCTTTATGCATTTGCTGCCAGTCTGCCTCCCATGATTAACCCATCAATAGCTCACAATCCCACAGAGATCCCATCATTTACCATACCTTGTGTAAAGGGTTCATTGTGCTTCTGTACCAGCATGCTGGCAGTGACAGTAACATGAGGAGGTGGGAGTCTCCTTCTCTCCACTCTCCCACCTTTGCAATCCCTAAACATTCTGTTTCATAGGTTGCTGTGAGTTTACCGGGCTGTATGGTCATGTTCCAGAAGCATTCTCTCCTGACATTTTGCCCACATCTATGGCAGGCATCCTCAGAGAGCCAATTCTCTCACACCAGAAGCGACTTACAGTTTCTCAAGTAGCTCCTGACATTTAAAAAGGGGGTTGTGAAGTCATCTGGAAACTTGGCAAGTGAGGTTTATATATCTGTGGAATGCCCATGGTGGGAGAAAGCATGAATGTTGCAATTGGTTACCTTGATTAGAATGTAATGGCCTTGTAGCTTCATACCTGGCTGGTGGCTGCCTGGAAGGATTCTTTGTTGGGAGGTGTTAGCTGGCCCTGATTATTCTTGTCTGGAATTCCCCTGGTTGTTTTAGTAGTGTTCTTTATTTACTGTATCTTTACCTTTTCTGTTGATATTCATTGCTAAAGCTGTGAAGCAATGGAAGAGCGGGAGGACATTTCTGAGGGAATGTGGATGTGCAATCATGAGATCATGGATTAGATAATAACTACAATTATGCAAATGAAGAGAGGCGCAATATCAAAGATGCTCCTCCCTGTATATATCCACTATCTAGGATAGCACAATTGCCATGGAATAGCAGCTTCATATCATGAAATCCTATGATACATACACCATTAAAGCCAAGGACAACGAATGTATGAGGTGTATGAGGTGGCTGATGGTTCCAAACTTCAACTTCAATTCCAAAAATCCCTAAGCAGTACTCTGTGGAATCACTGGAATTTCGACTCCAAATATCTGAAAGGGCTACAGACTTCCAGTTTTGTTTTTTGTTGGTTTTTTTTTGGGGGGGGGGGAGTTGAGTAATTTACAGTTTAAATGGGGAAAGTAGGTCTATTTTGCATTAAATATTGTGTTTCCATGTCCAAGTCTTCCATTGCTTTAACTATGCGGATCTTGGTTGCCAGTGTGACGTCTCTACTCTTCAATATTTTATCGAGATTGGTCATTGCTCTCCTCCCAAGAAGCAAACCTCTTCTGATTAGTCTGACTGTAGTCTGCGTCTGCAGTAATCTGCACCTAGAAGTACAAAGTTTGTTACTGCCTCCATGTTTTCTCCCTCTATTTGCCAGTTATCAATAAATCTAACTTTATATAAAAAAATTGCATATCACCAACACCTGCATTGAATCAGAAGCCAAGGTTAAAAACAGGGAACAAGGAAGCACAGAGCATGTGATTGTTTCTCTTCAGAATATTATATTTTCAGAAATCTAGGACATTTATAATAGGTTACAAAAATAGTATGCATATTTTTCAACCTTCCAAATAATATAGTGTTCTCACTTTCAAAAAGTTATACATTTTGGAAAAGCTGTGAAATTCAGTTCCTGAGTGAGGCAGCTGGCTTGGTATACACCATTCAAATATCTGTAGCTGAATACGTCTTCAGATTTCTTTTCTCCTTCAAAGAGCACTTTGTAATTTCTGTCCTTTCATTGGATTTGGTGTTAAGTGTCTCTTCATGGGTTATTAAAATAAGCAAATAAATACAAACTTATAATAAGAATCAAATAAGCACTTCCAGTTAGAGATGGTCAAGTAGGTTGATGGCTCTAGTTTTCCTCTCAGGAACTCTACATCCCTTATCCACATCCTTGCAAAATCTTACTAAATATGAACACTGTTGGAAAAACAAACTTTCTTATTTTCACATCTAAACTTAACCTGCCTCTTTATCATTTTTTTTAAAAAAAAACTCCAAATGGCTGGAGCCTATAGCCATTTTCTGTGAATAATGAAGCCATATTTAGGTGAAGTAATGAAAAAATAAATGCATTGAGCTTCAAAGTCATTCCATTTGGAATTGTAAAAACACAACAGTTAAGCTCAAGAGCACACAATATTGAAACTGAAACATATTTGAAGCAGCCTTTGATTTTGCTGTGGTTAGGACTAAGGAACATGACAATAAAGGCCCGGTTCAGTCATGGTGAGAAGGCTTAGTTGCACACCCCCCCCCATTCTTCTCATGGGTTTGTTAGGGGATACCTCATTCTGCTTTTAGATAAACAAGATATCCCCCAACTGTTGCAAATTGGCAGGAGCAATCTCAATCCATCCTCTGTCATCCCACTTTTTCAACTGTTTGTAAATTCCAGGAAAGTCATACTATCCCTGTATTCTGCCTTGGTCAGGGCACACCTGGAATACTGTGTCCAATTCTGGGCACCACAGTTGAAGGGAGTTGTTGATAAGCTGGAATGTGTCCAGAGGAGGGTGACTCAAATGATCAAGGGTCTGGAGAACAAGCCCTATGAAGAGTGGTTTAAAGAGCTGGGCATGTTTAACCTGCAGAAGAGAAGGCTAGGAGGAGACATGATGGCTATGTATAAATATGTGAGGGTAAGTCATAGGGAGGAGGGAGCGAGCTTGTTTTCTGCTAGCCCTGGAGACTAGGATGCAGAACAATGTAGGAAAGGTGATTCGACCTGAACTTGAAGAAGAACTTCCTCACTGTGAGAGCTGTTCAGCAGTGGAACTCTCTGCCCCGGAGTGTGGTGGAGGCTACTTCTTTGGAAGCTTTTAAACAGAGGCTGGATGGCCATCAGCCAGGGGTGCTTTCAATATGATTTTCCTGCTTCTTGGCCAGGGGTTGGACTGAATGGCCCACAAAGTCTCTTCCAACTCAATGATTCTATGATTCCTCTTAGATTGTATAGCACTGAGCCATGACAGTTAAACTGGTGCCCAACTACATGAACTCTAGTGTAGATGCACCCTCATATCAAATGTCTACTTCTTCTATGAAGCTTCCTCAAGACCCCTGAGTCTCATAATGTGATTTTGATTCTGATTTCCCTACTTCTTGGCAGGGGGTTGGACTGGCCCACGAGGTCCCTTCCAACTCTTATTATTCTATGAATCTATAATCTAATCCCTATGCCATAGAGCTGTTGGGACCATAAACAGCAATACCAACAGACCTATGCTAAGATCTACTGTTTAGAGCTGAACTTGTTTTCATTTTTCAAAAGATAGCTAGTTATTAGTTACCTTTTGGCTGTGAATTGGAAGCAAACTTCATATTCCACCCTGATTCATAAAGATCTCGGGTTTCATCAGCACCATAGAAAAGCAGAATAGAAGGCTGCATACAACATCTGAGGGGTAATATAGAACAGAAAACA